>NC_135982.1:7852741-8100241 GCF_053455715.1 Rhinoraja longicauda
ATCCCCTCTTCCTAACTTGACACCATTCAGATAATAATCTGCCTTTCCATTCCTACTTCCAAAGTGAATAACCTCACACTTATCTACATTAAACTGCATCTGCCATGTATCCGCCCACTCACACAACCTGTCCAAGTCACCCTGCAGCCTTATTGCATCTTCCACACAATTCACACTACCCCCCAGTTTAGTATCATCTGCAAATTTGCTAATGGTACTTTTAATCCCTTCATCTAAGTCATTAATGTATATCGTAAATAGCTGGGGGTCCCAGCACCGAACCTTGCGGTACCCCACTGGTCACTGCCTTGCGGGATCCATTTATCCCCACTCTTTGCTTTCTGTCTGTCAACCAATTTTCTATCCATGTCAGTACCCTACTCCCAATACCATGTGCTCTAATTTTGCCCACTAATCTCCTGTGTGGGACCTTGTCGAAGGCTTTCTGAAAGTCGAGGTACACCACATCCACTGACTCTCCCCTGTCAATTTTCCTAGTTACATCCTCAAAAAATCCCAGTAGATTAGTCAAGCATGATTTCCCCTTCGTAAATCCATGCTGACTCGGAATGATCCTGTTACTGCTATCCAAATGCAGTATGGTACGGAAAATGTCGCATCTCCTCCGAGGGAAGAGATAAAAGACAATGTTTTCCCCCCCCCCCCCCCCCCCACATAATACAATACTAAAAATACACTGAAACACATTTAACAACAAACTAAAAACAACAAAAGGACGAGACCGGCTGTTAGCGAGGCTGCCATCGTGCGGTGCCATTGGGTGACGTTCTGGTCACCCCATTACAACAAGGATGTGGAGGCTTAGGATAAGGTGCGGAGGAGGTTCACCAGGTGCTGCCTGGATCAGAGGGTATTTACTATAAAGAGAGAGAGATAGACACAAAATGCTGGAGTAACTCAGTGGGACAGGCAGCATCTCTGGAGAGAAGGAACGGGTGATGCTTTGGGTCGAGACCCTTCTTCAACTTGGATTGTTGGATTGTTTTCTCTGGAGCATCAGAGGCTGAGGGTAGCTGGTGGATCGGGTGGACAATCAGAACCATTTTCCAAGGGTGAAAATGTCGAAGGCTAGAGAGCCTGGCTTTAAGGTAAGTGGGGCAAAGTTTAAAGGAGGTGCGCGGGGGCAATACAGAGAGCACTGGGTGCCTGGAACGCACTGCCACTGGAGGTGGAGGCAGATACGACAATTATGTCTGAGGAATTTGGGTCGGTATGCAGGGAATGGAGGGGTAGGGATCATGCGCAGGCAGAGGTTAGTTTGACGTAGCCTCATTTTTGGCACGGATCTTGTGGGCCTTTGGGCTTTTCCTCTGCTGTGTTCTATGTTCTATGTACTTTTTCAGAAGTGGGTTTACATTACTATAGTGCAATTGGCAGGAGCCATGTGGGAGCCAGGCCAGCAAGCCTTTCACACGACATTGGAACCTGCCTCCGCTGCGAATGATTATAATGTGTAGGCCCATGTGGATGGAGGAAGCAAAGATGGCGCCCAACTCGGGTGACTCAATGCGGGCTGGTCATAAGTGATGGGAGCAGAATTAGGCCATTCGGCCCATCAAGTCTCGTCCGCATAGATCTATCTCTCCCTCCTCACCCCATTCTCCTGCCTTCTCCCCATAACCCCTGACACTGTCCCAGAAGTGGATCTATAGTCACTCGTAGCAGTGGCTCAACTCGTTTCCTCCAGCACCAGCATTTTGTGCTTTAACCCCGATCTGTACACTCTGGACGACTTGACTGTAATCATGTATAGTCTTGCCGCTGACTGGTTAGCACACAACAAAAAGCTTCTCACTACCTCGGTACACGTGACAATAAACTGAACTAAAAATAATAGAACTAAGGAAAGAGGGCATTGCCCCCTGTCCTTTGCTGTTGATTAATATAACAAATGTTGATTGATATAACGACTCCCCAAGTCGTGATAATTCTGTAAAGCTGTTTCTAAAAGTTATATTCAGTAACGTTGGTTGGAGTAATGACTCCAACGGAACTGATTAATAAACATCGTTCTCCTGAGTCATTGCAGGGACATTAGCATTAACTGGGAATTGCTTCGGGAAGTGAGGGGCTATATAAATGCAAGTCTTGCCTTATCTCCTTTCCTACTGGCTCCCATCTTTCCATTCGGCATTTTTAAACATTTTCACACTGGCCAAAGTTACGAGTGGAGACACCAGGAACTGCCAATGCTGGAATCTTGAGCAAAACACAAACTGCCACAGGAACTCGGTGGGTCAGGTATTGTGTACAGTTTTGGTCTCCTAATTTGAGGAAGGACATCCTTGTAATGGAGGCAGTGCAGCGTAGGTTCACGAGATTGATCCCTGGGATGGCGGGACTGTCATACGAGGAAAGATTGAAAAGACTAGGCTTGTATTCACTGGAGCTTAGAAGGATGAGAGGGGATCTTATGGAAACGTATAAAATTATAAAAGGACTGGACAAGCTAGATGCAGGAAAAATGTTCCCCATGTTGGGCGAGTCCAGAACCAGGGACCACAGTCTTAGAATAAAGGGGAGGCTATTTAAAACTGAGGCGAGAAGGAACTTTTTCACCCAGAGAGTTGTGAATTTGTGGAATTCTCTGCCACAGGGCAGTGGAGGCCAAATCACTGGATGGATTTAAGAGAGAGTTAGATAGAGCTCTAGGGGCTGGTGGAATCAAGGGATATGGGGAGAAGGCAGGCACGGGTTATTGATCAAGAATGATCAGCCAGGATCACAATGAATGGGTGCTGGCTCGAAGGGACGAATGGCCTCCTCCTGCACCTGTTCCATGTTTCTATCTGTGAAGCGAATGGACAAATCACGTTTATCTTGAAGAACCAAGCTGAAATGTCATTTGTTCATTCCCAACACCAGTGCTGTCTGACCCACTGAGTTCCTCCAGCAGTTTTGCTAAACACACAAATGCCTATGTCAGTTATATTTATGAAGTTATGGGGAGAAGGCAGGAAAATGGGGTTCAGAGGGAAAGATAGATCAGCCATGATTGGATGGTGGAATAGACTTGATGGGCCAAATGGCCTAATTCTGCTCCTGTCACTGTTGAACATGAACAATGCTTGAAACGTTTTCACTGAAGAAGGGTCTCGACCTGAAACGCCACCCATTCCTTCTCTCCAGAGATGCTGCCTGTCCCGCTGAGTTACTCCAGCTTTTTGAGTCTATTCGGTTTGAACCAGCATCTGCAGTTCCTTCCAACACAAATGCTTGAAACAAGTTGATTCTGTTCACCTTCCTCCTCAATATCACTTCCAGAGATCTCCAGCAAACTAAAACTTTCAAAGTGAAGTCATTGTAACAATGTTGGAAACGTGATAGTCAATCAGTGCACAGAAAGATCCCACTGTGCAAGGGGTCCAGTGATCGGTTTCAATGCATTGATTGGGGGATAACATGGTCAGGTAACCAAGGAGCCTCCTACTCTTGTTTAACTTGTGTTGTGGGATTTTATGTCAAAGGAGCATCCTGGTTTATTGTCACAATGGGAAGGATGGAAGACGGAGAGGAACAAATGGTGGGCGGAGCTGGTCCATATGAGATGTCTTGAGTATTAATAATAATAATAATAATACATTACATTTATATAGCGCTTTTCATATACTCAAAGACGCTTTACAGGGATTTAGAGAACATAGGGAAGTGAATAAATAGATAAATAAGTAAATGAACAGAGAAAGGAGACAGAGGGTGGGGTGACCTTCAGTGGTTGAAGGCAGTACTGAACAGGTGAGACTTCAGTGATGTTTTGAATGTGGTGAGTGTGGAGGAGTCTCTGACGGTTTGAGGTAGGGAGTTCCATAGGGTGGGAGCAGCGATGGAGAAAGCCCTGTCCCCCCAGGATCTGAGTTTGGTCCGGATGTGGGGGGATAGGAGATTGGCAGCAGCAGAGCGGAGGGTGCAGGTGGGAGTGTGCCTGTGGAGGAGGTCGGTCAGGTAGGATGGGGCCAGGTTATGGAGGGCTTTGTAGGTCATGAGGAGGATTTTGTACTGGATTCTCTGGGGGATGGGGAGCCAGTGGAGTTTGTAAAGGACGGGGGTGATATGGTCACGGATCGGGGTGTGGGTGAGTAGGCGGGCAGCGGAGTTTTGAATGTATTGAAGTTTACTGATGATTTTTGAGGGTGCGCCATAGAGGAGGCTGTTGCAGTAGTCCAGACAGGAGGTGATGAAGGCGTGGATGAGGGTTTCTGCAGCTGTGGAGGAGAGGCATGGACGGAGACAGGCAATGTTTTTGAGGTGGAAGAAGGCTGTCTTTGTGATGTGTTTGATGTGTTTGTCGAAGGAGAGGGTTTGATCAAAGATGATTCCAAGATTCCGGATGTGAGGGGAGGTGGATACTGGGAGACCATCAATGTTGAGGATGAAGTTTTGGGTGGATTTGGTGAGCGTTTTTGGACCAATGATGATGATTTCAGATTTGTTGCAGTTGAGTTTGAGGAAATTTGATTAAAGCCAAGATTTTATTTCAGTGATGCAGTTTGTCAGTGTAGAGTGTGTGGTGGGGGAGATTGACTTGGTGGAGATGAGGAGCTGGATATCATCGGTGAAGCAGTGGAAGTTGAGACCATGACGGCGGATTAATTGACCAAGGGGGAACAGGTAGAGGATGAAGAGGAGGGGGCCAAGGACTGAGCCTTGGGGGACACCTTGGGGGAGGGGAGCGGTGGGGGATTTACAGTTGTTAATGGAGATGAACTGGTGTCTGTCTAAGTAAGATGGACATCCATTATTGGTAGTTGCTGTTGAGTAGAATTACCGCTTGAATCCGTATGTTGTGAGAAAATGCCATTTTACTCTAATCCTTATCACAGTTAGGGCACTTCATGTACAGAGAGATACTTTGAAATTATGTCATGGAATTAGTTTGGGGGACATTAAATACGACAGATAGCAATGTCAAGTTATCCGAGGACATTGTGGGAAACCAGATAGGAAATTGCGGGAGCCCTGGTTGAAATTTATGAGTCGTCCTTAAATACAGGAGAGGTGCCGGAGGACTGGAGGCTGGCAAATGTTGTGTCTCTTTTCAAGAAGGGCTGCAGGGAAAATGCTGGGGACTATAGGCCGGTGAGCTTAACATCTGTAGTTGGAAAGTTACTGGAGAGTATTCTGAGGGATAGGCACAACATAGCAAGAGGATTTGAGTATAGGAGCAGGGAGGTTCTGCTGCAGTTGTACAGGGCCTTGGTGAGACCGCACCTGGAAAATTTTGTACAGTTTTGGTCTCCTAATCTGAGGAAAGACATTCTAGCCTTAGAGGGAGTACAGAGAAGGTTCACCAGATTGATCCCTGGGATGGAAAGACTGGATAGACTAGGCTTATACTCGCTGGAATTTAGAAGACTGAAGGGGGATCTTATTGAAACATATAAAATTCTTAAGGGGTTGGAGAGGCTAGATGCGGGAAGATTGTTCCCGATGTTGGGGGAAGTCCAGAACCAGGGGTCACAGCTTAAGGATAAGGGGGAAGTCTTTTAGGACCAAGATGAGAAAACATTTCTTCACACAGAGTGGTGAGTCTGTGGAATTCTCTGCCACAGAAGGTAGTTGAGGCCAGTTCATTGTCTATATTTAAGAGGGAGTTAGATGTGGCCTTTGTGGCTAAAGGGGTCAGGGGGTATGGAGAGAAGGCAGGTACAGGTTACTGAGCTGGATGATCAGCCATGATCATATTGAATGGCGGTGCAGGCTCGAAGGGCCGAATGGCCTACTCCTGCACCTATTTTCTATGTTTCTATACGCAGGCATTTGGACAGCAAAGGCTGATTAAGGATACTCAGCATGGGTTTGTACGTGGGAGGTCGTGTCTCACAAATCTGATTGATTTTTTTCAAGACGTGACCAAAAAAGTCGAGGGCAGAGGTGTAGATGTGTGTACATCGATTTTGGTAAGGCATTTTACTAGGTTCCACATGGTAGGCTGCTCTGGAAGGTTGGATTGCATGGGATCCAAGGAGAGATAGCTGGCTGGATAGCAAATTGGCTCCATGGAAGGAAGCAGAGGGTAATGGTTGCTTCTCAGACTGGAGGCCTGTGATCAGTGGTGTGCCTCAGGGTTCAGTGCTGTTTGTCATCTACATCAATGATTTGGATGAGAACATACAGGGCAAGATTAGCAAGTTTGCTGATGATACAAACGTTAGTGGTTTTGCAGATAGTGAAGATGGTTGTGAAAGATTGCAGCAGGATCTGGATCGATTGGCCAGGTGGGCTGAGGCATGGTTGATGGAATTTAAGACAGAAGTGTGAGGTTTTGCATTTTGGGACGTCTAACAAGGGCAGGACCTTCACAGTAAATGGTAGGCATCTGGGGAGTGGTTTTGAAAAGCAGAGGGGTCCCGGAGTGCAGGTGCATGGTTCCTTGAAGGTCGAGTCGCAGGTAGATAAGGTGGTCAGAAAAACTTTTCGGGCATTGGCCTTCATCAGTCAGAGTATTGAGTATAGAAGTTGGGAGGTCATGTTGCAGTTGTATGAGATGTTGGTGAGACTGCATTTAGAATATTGTGTTCTGTTCTGGGCACCATGTTATCGAAAAGATACTGTCAAGCTTGAAAGGGTTCAGAGAAGATTGACGAGGATGTTGGCAGGACTAGAGGATTTGAGCTTTCAGGAGATGTTGAGTAGGCTGGGTCTCGATTCCATGGAGCGCAGGACGATGAGGGGGGTCTTATAGAGGTGTACAAAATCATGAGAGAAATAGATTGGGTAGATACACAGAGTCTCTTGCCCAGAGTTGGGGAATCGAGGACCAGAGGACATAGGTTCAAGGTGTAGTGGAAAAGATTTAACAGGAATCTGAGAGGTAACTTTTTCACACAAAGGGTGGTGGGTGTATGGAAGAAGCTGCCGGAGGAGGTAGTTGAGGCTGGGACTATCCGAAACAGATAGACTGGTACATGGATAGGACAGGTTTGGAGGGACATGGACGAAGCGCAGGCAAGTGGGACTAGGGTAGCTGGGACATTGTTGGCGGTGTGGGTAAGTTGGGCCGGAGGGCCTGTTTCCACACTGTATCACTACGACTATGACTCTTATGGTGGAGTTATGTTGCTATGGATGTTGAATGCAAATGCAATGTGAGCGTTCATTTTGGTGGCACTAGAATATAAAAGCAATGCTGAGGCTTTATCAGGCACCAGTGAGGCCACCTTTGTATTCTGAACAGTTTTTGGTCCCACATCTGAGGAAGGATGTGCTGGTGTTGGAGAGGGTCCAACGAGGATTTACAAGAAAGATCCTGGGGACGTTTGGGCTACCGTATCAGGAGCGTTTGAAGGCCCTGGGCCTGTACTCGCTGGAGTTTAGAAGGATGAGGGGGATCCCATTGAACCCTAACGGATAATGAAAGGCCCAGATCGAGTGGGCGTGGAACGGATGTTTCCAGTATTGGAAGAGTCTAGAACCAGAGGGCACAGCTTCAGAATGAAAGGAGGTACCTTCAAAATGGAAATGGAGGAATCTCTTCAGCCAGAGGGTGGTGAATCTGTGGAATTCATTGCCACAGACGGCTGTGGGGAACATCATTGGGTGTATTTAAGGCGTAGATTAATAGGTTCATGGTTAGGAAGGACATCAAATGTTATGGGTGAAAGGCAGAGAAATGGAGAGAATAATAGATCAGCCATGATTGAAAATGGGCTGAATGGCCTAATTCTGCTCTGATGTCTTGTGGTCTTATGATACAAGGAAATCCCTGGCTACAGATTAGTTCCCGACATTGCTTAATAACTCACGTTGACCGTCTGACACAGGGGGTCAGTCGACCACCCTACTCCAAGGACAGTCCCTATAAACACCACTGTCAGCCAGTGTTCGGATCTCAGAAAAGTCCAAATTGTTTAGCCACAAAGTATCTCTGACGATTTACCATCGGACATTGTCGAGAGAAAAAGACCAATTGTAACCAAAATTATCTAATGAACTGGATGTCAAAGCATGAGAAAGAACAAGAGGCTGATATCAAAGGAGATACCACTCAAGGTTAGACTACTGCAGGAATTTACAGAGATACAGATGGCTGATGGTGTGTGTGTGTGGAGCAGATGAAAGTGAATGTGAATTTCGACATTAAACCATTCTTCTCCCGAGACCCACTGAGCTAAATGAATTTGCTGCAAGGCCAGGAGTATTTTATGAAATACCTCTCTGCCACAGAAGGCAGTGGAAGTTAATTCACTGGATGTTTTCAAGAGAGAGTTAGATTTAGCTCTTGGGGCTAAAGGAATCAAGGGACACGGGGAAAAAAGCAGGAACGGGGTACTGATTTTAGATGATCAGCCATGATCATATTGAATGGCCGTGCACTTATTTTTCTATGTTTCTATCTCAAGATGGCTGATCGTCCACGATCAATAACCCGTGTCTGACTTCTCCCCATATCCCTTGATTCCACTAGCCCGTACAGCTCTCTCTTAAACCCACCCAGTGATTTGGTCTCCACTGCCCTCTGTGGCAGAGAATTCCACAAATTCACAACTCTGGGTGAAAAAGTTTCTTCTCACCTCAGTTTTAAATGGCCTCCCCTTTATTCTAAGACTGTGGCCCCTGGTTCTGGACTCACCCAGCATTCAACTCGCCTTTCAAAGGGAGGCCAAGACATTGGGTATCTTTAAGGCAGAGATTGGTCGGTTCTTGATTAGGAAGGGTGTCAAAGGTTACGGGGAGAAGGGAGGAGAATGAGCTTGAGAGGGAAAAATAGATCATCCATGCTTGAATGGCGGAGTGAACTCGATGGGCTCGATGGCCTAATTCTGCTCCGATGTCTTGCGATCTTATAGGATCTATACAAGGCACTGCCTCAAAAAGGCAGCCAGCATCATCAAGGGCCTACACCACTCTCATTTTGTTCCTACCATCAGAAGGAAGATGCAGTAGCCTAAAAACTATGACATCCAGGTTCAGGAACAGCTTCTTTGCAACAACCATCAACCTCTTAAACACCACAAGCACCCAACTGTACGATGAACTACGAACTGCCTTGGTTGCACGAGGGGCTTTGTTTTGCACTAATATTGATTTCTTTACATGTATTTAACTTTCTTTTTGTTTAGTGTGTTATCTATGAGTACTACGATGTTTACCGGCCTACAGTGTCGCTGCAAGTATGAGTTTCATTGTTCTGTTTGTTGGTACATACGTCGATTAAACACTCTGAACTATTGATTGGATTTGCTCATTTCTCGGGAAATGGATGTTTGCAGTGAGGAGTTGATTGCCCCTCTTCAGATGCCTTGCGAAGGTGAGACAAAGTCTCGTAGAGCTGCAGCCTCTCTGTTAAAGGTGCCACCGTGGGGCTGTGGGGGCAAGGGGGAGTTCCAGGATTTGGCCACATTCAGCAAGACAACTCGGCCTTATGAATATTGATGTCTCTAACTTCAAGTACCCCCTTGCATCCCCTCTCTCTCTCCGCCCCTCCCCCACCCTGGTTTCACTGTCGTCCTTTTGAGTTTCACTGTTTGTATAACTCGTCCACCGCCAACAATGGACCATTGTGGGCTCCACATTTCCTGGATCATTGTTGTATATCTTTTATTCATTTGTCCTATATACCGTCTATATCTCTCGTTCCCCCCCGACTCTCACTGTGACGAAGGGTCTCGTCCCAAAACGTCACCTATCCCTTTCCTCGAGAGATGCTGCCTGACCCGCTGAGTTACTCCAGCTTCTTGAGCCTTCCTTCGGGGTAAACCAGCATCTGCAGTCGCCTACGCTGATATGTTTCCATGTTGGGTTGGTGTGCAACTTTTATGTGAATCTCCAGGTGGTGGTGCCTCCCTGCAATTGCCTCATTTGATCTTTGCGTTGAATTCGCAGCTTTGTGGGGGGGTTCTGTTGGAATCGTCAGGGGCAAGTGACAACCATGCATTTTGGACACAATGTACGACCAGCTGCCGCTATTGTACAAAAATGGATTGAAAACCAGCGTTGAAGTTTGAATGCAAGTTCATGTCATTGTTCAGAGCAGAAACATGGAACTGCAGATGCTGGTTTAGAAAAGACACAAAGTGCTGGAGTAGCTCAGCGGGTCAGGCAGCATCTCTGGAGAACACAGACAGGTGACGTTTCACAGAGTGCTGGAGTATCTCAGCGGGTCAGGCAGCATCTCTGGAGAACACAGATAGGTGACGTTTCAGATCGGGACCCTTCTTCAGACTCTGAAAGCTTATGAGCAAGTGGGTTTACTCCGAGTGCTCCAGTTTCTTCCCACAGCCCAGAGATGTGCAGGTTTGTAGGTTAATTGGCCTCTGTAAATTGCCCCCTCGTGTGTAGGGAGTGGATGAGAATGTGAGATAACATAGAACTACCGTGGAACGAGTGATTGATGGACAGCATGAACAGTGGGCCGAAGGACGTGTTTCCATGCTCGCACTCCGAAGAAGGTTCCTGACATGAAACGTTACCTTTCGTAATGTTCTCCAGAGACTTTGCCCGACCTGCTGAGTTACTCCAGCACCCAATGTTATGGTTAAGCCTGGTAGATAACATTGCTTCCATCAAAGGTTAAAATAACACAAGAACTAAGAGTAGTCGTTCACATGAAAACTGCTAAACGTTTAAAACACAGCGTGGGACATACAGAGACTAACGTTTAACATTCCAAGCATTTCTATGATCCCCGTTACACAATAAAGCCATGGAGAAATACTCATTGTAATTTGGAATGTAAAACATTTAGCCGAAAGTTTAAGTTGCAAATTCAGCTCGTAGTCAGCAGAAACCAAGGCTGCTGGCATTTGTACGTGTGTGCACGAGGTTGTAGGAGAGGGAGCCTGCCACATGACCAGTTGTAGTGTTCTGTATCTTCACATTGCTGATTGCTGTTCGGAGGTTTTATAGTTTAGTTTAGAGATACAGCGCGGAAACAGGCCCTTCGGCCCACCGAGCCTGCACCGACCAGTGATCCCTACACATTAACACTACCCTACACACACACACACACACACACTAGGGACAATTTTACACATACATCAAGTTGTGGCTGTAAAATGAACGGTAGACTCGTGCAGATAGACACAAAAGGCTGGAGTAACTCAGTGGGTCAGGCAGCATCTCTGGAGCGAAGGATTAGGTGACGTTTCGGGTTGAGACCCGTATTCAGACTGAGAGTCAAGGTCAAGGGGAACAAGAGATATAGACAGTACTTTGGACAAATGAATGGGCGATATGTCGCTTTAACCTGCAGCTTCTCCTTACACAGTAGATTCCTGTGAATGCCATTGCCTGTAATCTCCTTGTATCATGTACCTAACGATGCTTTGTATAAAGTGCCACAAAGCAAAGCAGGATGATTAGTATTGATCATGAAAATTGTTGCAAACATACAAGGAGACCGTTCGGCCTCTTGTTTCTCTGCTGGATCCTGGAAGAGCAACCTCACTGCCACCATCCCCCACTCCAACAGCTGTCGTTCTGCAAATTTTCTTTCCTCAAATCTTGACCCAATTCCCTGAGGATTTGAGGCCGAGAGTAAAGATGTCTTGCTACCGTTTACTTACTACCGGCACAGTGGCACAGCTGGGTAGAGCTGCTGCCTCACAGCGTCAGAGACCTGTGTTCGATCCTGACTACGGGTGCTGTCTGTGTGGAGTTTGCACGTTCTCCGTGATCATGTGGGTGCTCAGATTGCCTCCCAAATACGTGCGGGTTTGTACAGGTTAATTGGCTTCTAAAATTGCTCCTGGGGTGTAGGGAGTGGATGAGAAAGTGGGATAACATTGAACTAGTGTGAACGGGTGATCGATGGTGGGTGTGGACTCAGTAGGCAGAAGAGTTTGATTCCATGTCATATCTCTAAATTAAAATTTAGGGAACCTTTGGAGTTTTCTACCGCTGAGGGTTGTGGAAGTCTTTAAAGCTGAGGTGGGAAGATTTTCCCGTGTTGTTGAGGATGAGGCAGGAAAATGATGTTGAGCGGAGGCTAGTGGGGTGGGAGGAGAGAGGGTGCTGCTCCTGCAAAGTTCTTATCCTTGGGTGGCGCAGCGGTAGAGTTGCTGCCTGACAGTGCCAGAGACGCGTGTTCGATCCTGACTATGTGCTGTCTGTATGGAGTTTGTACGTTCTCCCTGTGACCCCGTGGGTTTTCTCCGGGTGCTCTGGTTTCCGTCCACATTCTAAAGATGTACAGGTTTGTGGGTTAATTGGCTTCTGTAAAGAGTCCCAAGTGTGTAGGATAGAACTAGTGTACGGATGATCGTTGGTCAACATGGGCTCGATGGGCCGATGGGCCACTTCCCACAATGCATCTCGTAATTACTGAGTAAAGATGTTTATAGTCTTGTTCTTCCTGCATCTTTTGCCGAAATTTTTAAATCTCTGGCTCCAGGTCCTCAAAGCATCTTCCCTGCATCTAACCCAGACATAATGTTGCAAACCTCTGCCAACTTAGAGTGCTGACCTAGTGGAGTTTGCATGTTCCCCCCCTGTGACCGCATGGGTTTCTCCCGGGTGCTCCGGCTTCCTCCCACATCCTGAACACTCACCAGTCGGTAGGTTAGTTGGCCGCTGTACATAGTCCCTGGTGTAAGTGGGTCGTGATAGATCTAGGGTGGCGTTCGTGAGCTTGTGAGAGATGGGAGCATACGGGGAAATTCTGGTTTGCTATTGTCACGTGTGCCGAGGTACAGTGAAAAGCTTTCTTTGCGTGCCATCAAATCATTCTATGCATGAGTACAATCGAGCTACACACAAGTTCAACAGGTGCTGCAAAGAACAAAATACCAGAGTGCAAAATATTGTGCTCACAGCATTACAATTACAGAGTGCAGATTAAAAAGTGCAAGGTCTGCAATGAGATAAGGGAGAAGCTATTCTTGAATCTGCTTTCAGTGTTCTGTATCTTCTGCCCGACGAGAGAGGGAAGAGAGAATGGTGCTTGATTATGTGGGCTGCTCCACCACCACCCCAGGTTCCCCACTTGCCCCACACGTGGCCTTTAAACCTATCCTCCTCACTCTAAATCAATGCCCTCTGATCTGTGACGTTTGGTTGAGCACATGTTTGTTTTCACAGGATTGAAATGGCATTTACAAAGCAGTTTGACGTTTAAAAAATTCCTATTAGCAATTAAAGACCCTGAATGTATCGAAATGATAAATTATGCATCTACTCTTAATTCGGCGTGATTAGTAACAACGTGTAGAAAGGAACTGCAGATGCTGGTTTTAAAATTTTTTATTTATAGTATTTTCAGCAGATGCTGGTTTATACCGAAGATAGACACAAGTCAAGTCAAGTTTATTTATAAAGCACATTTAAAAACAACCCACGTTGGCCAAAGTGCTGTACATCAGAGCAGGTACTAAAACCACAATAGCATTTGTGGAGAAAAAGGATGAGTGACGTTTTGGGTCGGGTCGGGTCTGAAGAAGGGTCCCAACCTGAACCATCACCCATCCTTTTTCTCCAGAGACACTGCCTGACCCATGGACACTGCCTGACTCCAGCACTTTGCGCCTATCTTCATAATTAGTAACCAACACCTTCCGTATGGTTCAATTTTATTTAGCAGTGCTCATTAAACTTTAATGAACTGCAGCCATTGCCACTGACAAGTTACTGATGATTCAGACTTTTAACATCGTGAATGTAATTGAATTTTAAGAAGTGGTCCAGAAATAACGTCAGCATTTACTGATGGATATTTACAGGATGTTTCGCTGTCTGCTGGCGTATGCAAACTGAAATAGCTGATGTGGAATGTTTCACAGATATAAGGTGTGTTCACCCACTATTGTGGCTGGCAGACTCTTTTAGTTTTAAAAGATACAGACCACCAAGTCCGCTCCGACCATCGATCACCTGGACTGTTGTTATATCCCACACACTAGGGGACAATTTACAAAATCCAATTAACCTACAAACCCGCCCGTCTTTGGAACGTGAGAGGCTGGTTTATACCGAAGATAGACTCGAAGTGCTGCAGCACCCAGAGAGACCCCACACAGTCACAGGGAGATCGTACAAGCTCCAAACAGACAGCACCCGAGGCCAGAATCGAACTCGGGTCTCTGGCACAACAGGGCAGTAGCTCTACCACTGTGTCACCCTGCCGCCTAGCTTGATTCCATTGCTTTTGGCCACTTACATGGGAGAGCTATTTATAGAGACTAATAAAATTGTAAAAGGACTGGACAAGCTAGATGCAGGAAAAATGTTCCCTATGTTAGGGGAGTCCAGAACCAGGGGACACAGTCTAAGAATAAAGGGGAGGTCATTTTAAACTGAGGTGAGAAGAAACCTTTTCACCCAGAGAGTTGTGAATTTGTGGAATTCTCTGCCACAGAAGGCAGTGGAGGCCAAATCATTGGATGAATTTAAAAGAGTTAGATAGAGCTCCAGGGGCCAGTGGAATCAAGCGATATGGGGAGAAGGCAGGCACAGGTTTGTAGATGATCAGCCATGATCACAATGAATGGCAGTGCTGGCTCGAAGGGCCAAATGGCCTCGTCCTGCACCTATGTTCTATGTTTCTATGCATGGGAGTGCCTTTAGATAGTGTCACACCATCTATGTCCCTTCACGGCTCAGCTTGAACTTGTGTCAAGGCTGAGAGGGAGTTCAGTGTCTCTGCCCTCAATCGCTGGCGATGGGGGTTGGAAAACTGAGGGAGGGGGCCGAGCAATCTTCGTCCACTTTGACAGCTGCCTAAAGCATTCTTAGTGGCTGAGGCACCTGGCACAAAGCTTTACACTGTACCTCACAACACATGGCAAAAATAAACCAAAGTAAATGGGCGGGCGGCACAGTAGTGCAGATGCTGCCTTACAGCGCCAGAGATCTGGGTTCGATCCTGACTACAGGTGCTGTCTGCACGTATTTTGTATGTTCTCCCTGTGACTATGTGGGGTTTCTCCGGGTGCTCCGGTTTCCTCCCATTTTCCAAAACCATGCAGGTTTGTAGGTCAATTGGCTTCGGTAAACATTGTAAATGGTCCCTGATGTGTAGGACCAGAACACGTGTATGGTAATCGCTGGGCGGTGCGGGCTCGGTGGGCCGAAGGGCCTATTATCACGCTGTATTGCTAAAGCTAAATAAAAACAAATGACCGGTCAAGGGTGAGGAGGCAGACAAAGCAGTCCCTGGTCCTCCAGGTTGGGATTGGGGAGTGGGGTTAACTCCCCCACCCTGGAAAAAAGTGAGTTACAGAAACTTTGATGAATGAAAACCAAATTACACACCTGGTTGAAGAAGGTGCCCCAGCGAAGGGGAACACGACGCTTCCCAGCCAAACCCACAAGGGTGCTGGGAAGCTGACACACCTTTTGATGCCAAAGAAATCCATCCTTGAGGGGACATGGAACATCCGAACCATGTTCCAGGCTGGCAAGGCTGCCACTGTTGCCAACGAAATGGTGCGCTACAATCTCTCAGTCCCGGGCTTGGCAGAAACAAGATGGACACAGCCAGGGAAGAATAAATTGGCCAGCAGGCCGTCCATTATCTACTCCGGACATGAAGATGAGGGAGCAAAACATACAGAGGGAGTGGCCATGATGATGACGAAGGACACTAGAAAGGCCCTAACGGCATGGAGCCTCATCTCCACAACCTTCAAAACCAACAACAAGAGAGTGAAAGCCCACATAATCCAATGTTATGCACCCATCAACGATGCAGAGGAGGAGGTCAAAGACAGGTTCTATGACAGCTTGAACCACCTACATGGTAGTATTGGAGGCAGAGACCTCATTGTCCTGATGGGTGACTTTAACGTCAAGATTGGAGGCCAAAACGAGGGATATGAGGCAGCAATGGGGAAACATGGAATGGGGAAAATGAATGAAAATGGCGAGATGTTTGCTGAGACCTGTGTTAACAATAACCTAGTGATTGGGGGAAGTGCATTCCCCCATAAAACAATCCACAAAACAACTTGGGTGTCACCAGATCATGTCACAGAAAACCAAATTGACCATATTTGTATCTGTAAAAAGTTCAGAAGGTCCATGGAAGATGTGAGAACATGAAGAGGAGCAGATGCAGCTTCAAACCACCACCTCCTGGTAGGGAAATTCAAGCTAAGGCTGAGGAGACACCACCGGGCCAAAAGCCAAAGAGCGAAATACAACACTGAATACCTCAGCAGTGCTCAAGTGGTGAGAAGTTCAAGGATATCCTCACAAGGGGAAATACAGAGCTACAGCTGAGGAGGAAGGAAGGATGGACAATAAATGAGGAGTGGGGACACCTAAAAGCTGCTTGCAGCTCAACCTGTGAAGAGGCCCCTAGGGAGAAGGACCCAAAAGCACAAGGAGTGGATAACACCAGAAACCCTCAACACAATCCAACAGAGGAGAAAGTTCAAAGAGAAAATGAAAAACTCAAAAACAAAGGCTTTGGCCCAAAAGGAGTACAACAGGTGCCACATAGAAGTGCGAAAGAACATCAGGAGGGACAAGAGAACCCAAGTGGAGAGGCTAGCCAAGGAGGCAGAAATTGTGGTGACACAAAGGAACATGAGGGAATTGTGTACCATCACAAGGAAATTGTCCGGGACACACCTGCACAGTGATAAACCAATTACAGACGAGAATGGCCAACTGCTTTCAACCCAGGAGGGGCAGCTCGACAGATGGGTAGAGCATTTCAAAGAAGTCTTAAACAGGCCACCACCGGCAGTGCAGCCACATATTCCCAAAGCCAGGATACCACTACATATTAAGTTTGATAGACCAACAAAATCAGAAATAAAGGCTGCAATCAAGCAACTGAAAACTGGCAAGGCTGCTGGCCCTGACAATATTCCACCTGAAGCCCTGAAAGTAGACGTAGACTCATCAACAGACATGCTCTACGGCTTCTTTGGGAGAATTTGGGAAGAGGAAAAGACACCCACAGAATGGGCAGAGGGACACATTGTGAAACTGCCAAAAAAAAGGTGACCTAAGAAAATGCGACAACTACCAAGGGATCACCCTACTTTCTGCACCCAGTAAAATTCTCAACCGGGTCATCCTCGGCCGTCTTCAGGAAGCTGTAGACGAGAGGCTACGGGACCAGCAAGCAGGATTCAGGAAGGATCGCTCATGCACAGACCACATAGCAACACTACGCATCATCATTGAACAGTCTATTGAATGGAACACGTCCCTGTGCATCAACTTCATCGACTTTGAGAAAGCGTCTGACAGCTTAGACAGTACAACACTATGGCGCCTAATGGACCACTATGGAATTCCCACCAAGATCACAAACTTAATCAACAACTCGTACGATGGACCCTCGTGCAAAGTTATGCATGCAGGCCACTCTCCCAGAGCTTTAGTGTCAAGACGGGCGTCAAGCAGGGATGTCTACTGTCACCATTCCTGTTCCACATGGCAATTGACTGGATCATGATGGAAACAATAGACAATAGGTGCAGGAGGAGGCCATTCGGCCCTTCGAACCAGCACCGCCATTCAATGTGATCATGGCTGATCATTCTCAATCAGTACCCCGTTCCTGCCTTCTCCCCATACCCCCTGACTCCGCTATCCTTAAGAGCTCTATCCAGCTCTCTCTTGAATGCATTCAGAGAATTGGCCTCCACTGCCTTCTGAGGCAGAGAATTCCACAGATTCACAACTCTCTGACTGAAAAGGTTTTTCCTCATCCCAGTTCTAAATGGCCTACCCCTTATTCTTAAACTGTGGCCCCTTGTTCTGGACTCCCCCAACATTGGGAACATGTTTCCTGCCTCTAACGTGTCCAACCCCTTAATAATCTTATACGTTTCGATAAGATCTCCTCTCATCCTTCTAAATTCCAGTGTATACAAGCCTAGTCGCTCCAGTCTTTCAACATATGACAGTCCCGCCATTCCGGGAATTAACCCAGTAAACCTACGCTGCACGCCCTCAATAGCAAGAATATCCTTCCTCAAATTTGGAGACCAAAACTGCACACAGTACTCCAGGTGCGGTCTCACTAGGGCCCTGTACAACTGCAGAAGGACCTCTTTGCTCCTATACTCAACTCCTCTTGTTATGAAGGCCAACATTCCATTGGCTTTCTTCACTGCCTGCTGTACCTGCATGCTTCCTTTCAGTGACTGATGCACTAGGACACCCAGATCTCGTTGTACGTCCCTTCAGTACAACTGAAGGGGAAATAAATGGAATTCAGTGGTCAATGTGGGAGCAGCTGGATGACCTTGACTTTGCAGACGACATAGCTCTCCTTTCACACACACACAGATACAACGCGGGAGAAGACGGACAGACTCTCACAAGCTGCACCAAAACTTGGTCTTACACCCAATACAGCAAAGACACAGGTGACGAAGATCCACTCCAAAACCAGCAACCCTGTCTTCATACACAGCACTGCCCTGGAGGAGGTAGAAACATCCACATACCTAGGCAGTGTTGTGGGCAGCACCGGAGGGGCAGGTGCAGACATAAAAAGCAGAATCAGTAAGGCTAGGGTGGTGCTTAACATGCTCAGGAAGATCTGGAGCTCAAAATCTCAATCGACACCAAAACACGCATCTTTAACTCAAATGTGAAGCAGGTGATGCTGTGTGGATCAGAGACATGGAAAACAACAAAATGCACAACAAACAGGCTGTAAACATTCATTAACACCTTCCCCAGGAGAACACTAAACATCTGGTGGAGAGATCTGTGGAAAAGAACAAGCCAGGATCCCATTGATTTACAAAGTCAAAGGAGAAAATGGAATTGGATTGGACACACCCTCAGAAAACCTGCCACAAACATCAAGCCCTGAAATGGAACCCCCAAGGAAAAAGGAAAAGAGGTCGCCCCAGGAACAGCTGGAGAAGAGGTGTCCAGGCAGAAATGTCTGGGAGTGGGCTCAACTGGGGAGATCTCGAAAGAACCGCCAACAACCGAGTGAGGGGGAGGACATATGTTAATGGCCTATGCTCCCTAGAGGAGCAAAGGGCTCAGTAAGAAGAAGGGGGAAATAAAAATGAAACTTTATTTTTGGATGAATGTCTCCTTAGAATAGTGTTTTAGTTGTCATTTTGTACTTGTAAATAAACTTGCCTTGTTAAAAAAAAAGTGTCACCTCACACGTGATAGATGACACCTCCAACAGTCAGAACTCTCGCAACGCCCCATTCCACAGCCAAAGGCAGCCTGGATTTGACATGATGGTGGTTGGAGTGGGACTGAGGGGCAGCCCAGTGGCGCAGCCAGTGGAGCTGTTGTCTCAAGGCTCCAGCGACCCCAGGTTCGACCCCGAGCTACGGTGCGTCTGTGCGGAGTTTACACGCTCTTCCCCCTATGGCCGGGTGCTTCGGATTACTTTAACGTCCCAAATGTGGGTGGGTTGGGGGGTGAATAGGCTGTTGCAAATTGGGTGGCAGAGTGCTGGAGGAGTTGACGGGGATTGGGGTGAAGTGGTCACAGTGGGGGGGAGGAGGTTGGTCAGGAAGGCAGTGCAGGTTGTGTGGGCAAAGTGGGCTCTTTTAGCATCCTGCTAGTTCCACTGTTCACATCCATATATCCCTTCGTTATCACCTCTTCCACAGCCAACAATGGACCATTGTGGGCTCCACCATTCCTTGGTTATTGGTGCCAGCTCTGATTTGTTCTGAACCTTTTCATGCCTTTAGTATCCTTTCTCCCCCTCCCCGACTCTCAGTCTGAGGAAGGGTCTCGACCCGAAACATCACCTATTCCTTTTCTCCAGAGATGCTGCCTGTTCTGCATTTTGTGACTATCTTCGGTGTAAACCGGCATCTGCAGTTCCTTCCTGTACATTTTATGGGCTTTTTCTCTGTGGTTTGAACATGTAATTGTCACCTTGTGCTTCAGATGCAAAGGAACTGCAGACTGACGTCCATTGATACTGTTGCATTATATTCATCAATTCTGACTGAGATACACTGACCAAGCTGGAAGGTGTTTTCAATGGTGTAACTAACCTGCTGGGTGAGGACTAGGGGTGCCAACTATCTCACTCCCAAATAAGGGACAAGGTGACATAGAAACATAGAAACATAGAAAATAGGTGCAGGAGTAGGCCATTCGGCCCTTCGAGCCTGCACCGCCATTCAATATGATCATGGCTGATCATTCAGCTCAGTAGCCTGTACCTGCCTTCTCTCCATACCCCCTGATCCCTTTAGCAAAAAGGGCCACATCTAACTCCCTCTTAAATATAGCCAATGAACTGGCCTCAACTACCTTCTGTGGCAGAGAATTCCACAGACTCACCACTCTCTGTGTGAAGAAATGTTTTCTCATTTCGGTCCTAAAAGACTTCCCCCTTATCCTTAAGCTGTGACCCCTGGTTCTGGACTCCCCCAACATCGGGAACAATTTTCCCGCATCTAGCCTCTCCAACCTCTTAAGAATTTTATATGTTTCTATAAGATCCCCCCTCAGTCTTCTAAATTCCAGCGAGTACAAGCCCAGTCTATCTAGTCTTTCCTCATATGTAAGTCCCGCCATCCCAGGGATCAATCTGGTGAACCTTCTCTGTACTCCCTCTAAGGCAAGAACGTCTTTCCTCAGGTTAGGAGACCAAAACTGCACACAATACTCCAGGTGCGGTCTCACCAAGGCCCTGTACAACTGCAGCAGAACCTCCCTGCTCCTAAACTCAAATCCTCTTGCTATGAATGCCAACATACCATTCGCTTTCTTCACTGATACCATTCGCTTTCTTCACTGATACCATTCGCTTTCTTCACTGACGTCACCCCTCCGTTCCGCATCCCAGGTGACCTCACCCAGCCAGCAGCCACGTGTCCCCGCTCCACCAATGGCGGCCGCCCGGGCTTGTAGGAAGTTTGCTATGCAACCTCCGTTAGGCAGCGCCCAGGCCTCCGGACCTATACTGTCCGGACCTATACTGTCCGGGCCTACAGTGTCCGGGCCTACAGCGCCCCCCCCCGGGCCTAATACTGGACAAGGGCGGTCCCGTACGGGACAAACCAATTTAGCCCAAACTATGGGAAGTCCAGGCTAATACGGGACAGTTGGCAACCCTAGTGAGGACTCACCAACCACTGGCAATAATTTGTGTTTTTATGGTTGAGTAATAAGCTGAGAGGGCAAGTTTATTTCACATGGAGGGTGGGTGGTGAGGGTCTGGAACGCACTGTTGGGGGTGGTGATAGTGGAGTTTGAGAGGTTGTTTAGGTGTGCTGGGAATGGAAGTTGATGGATCACCTGCAGGCAGAGGAGGTTAGTTTAATTTGTCATCAGGGTCGGCACAGACATTGTGGGCCGAAGGGCCTGCTCCTGTGCTGTACTTTTTTATGTTCTGTGGTGATTTGATAAAAACTTTTCAAAAAGTGTGCACTGAAGGTGGAACAGAATGGTTCTGTTGGGCTGAGGAGAATGGGACTGAGGAAGGAGCTATGACTTGGCCACAAGAGAAACTGAAAGTGGGGTCAAAATGTCTTTATGGATCCCCGGTATCTGGTCAGGATAAGGAAGTCGGTGCTTAACTGCTCTCCAAAAATAGCCCAGCAAGCCAGGCCATCCAACAGCAACTCACGATGGGCAATAAAGTGACTTTGCAGGAGAGAACATGCTAGCACTGAATGATTAAAAAACAAAGATGAAATCCAAATTATTATGGACTGTCATTAACATCCAGAAATTTATATGAATTCAAAACAGATTCATTTTCAGGTTCATGGGTAGGAAAGGTTTAAATGTAACTAGACCAAGTGGACCCGTTGGGCCCAAACCTCTCCTGCATTGGTGCAGCACCTTCCCCTCCCGCTCCCCCCTCCCTCCACCCCCCTCCCCCCTCCCCCTCCCCCCTCCCTCCACCCCCCTCCCCCTTCCTCCACCCCCTCCCCTCCCCCTTCCTCCTCCCCTCTCCCTCCTCCCCTCCCCCTCCACCCTCCCTTTCCCTCCCCCACTTCTCCTCCCCCCTTTCCCCTCCCTCCCACTCCATCCCCCTCAACCCCTCTTATCCTCCCTCCTCCCCCCTCCCTCCCTCCCTCCCTCCCTCCACCCCCCTCCCTCCCTAGGAGATAGATTTAAACTTTAAAATGTGCATAACTTAAAAAATATAACACCGATTTCAATGAAACTTCTTCCATTAGCACCAAAGGGGTGACGGTGAGTAAGGTGGGCCTAAAATTGTTGCGCCATCGTGTACCGTTTTGGCTGTAGTTCAGGAACAAACAAACGAGAGTTTTAGTATATAGATGATGATTCAATTCAATTCAACGACACTTCATGGTCACATGTGCCTTGGTGCAGTGAAATTCTTTATTTTTGTATACAACGCTGTAAAATCATGCAGCAGGCATCACCTAGGCAGTACACAAAGAGTCACCATTTTCTGGCGCCAACAAAGTTTCAAAAGTTCTTAGTACAGTCTTATCTTCCCGCTGCGGTGCCACACTTGGCCATAGACAACCCGCAGGGTCCCTCACACAAAGTGCTGGAGTAACTCGGCGGGTCGGGCAGCATCTCTGGAGAACATGGAGAGGAGACGTTTCGGGTCGGGACCCTTCTTCAGAGATGTTGCCTGACCTGCTGAGTTACTGCAGCACCTGGTGTCCTTTCTCGTATTAGCCAGCATCTGCACTTCTTTGTTTCTGAGGTTTAGAGGGATATCGGCCAAACACAGGTAAATGGGACAAGCTTAGATGGAGCATCTAGGTCAATAGACAATAGACAATATGCAATAGGTGCAGGAGTAGGCCATTCAGCTCTTCGAGGTCAGCACAGACGTATTGGGCCATTTCTGTGCTGCATAACTATTCCACGCTCAACATTTTAACACGCATGCTTTCCAGCCAGATTTCAATTAATGCTCGTAGCTGAAGTTTGACAAAATTATTTGGAATTAATCTTTCTATATTGAAAGCATTCAGTTTTATGGATCATGAAGTATTGATGATATATCTGCATGTATTTGTAAACCGTTGCATTAACTATCCTGCACCAAGATTGAGTTACCCAAGTATATCAGGATGATTGATGCTTTTTTAATAAATTTTCTCAGCCTGAATTGCAGGTTGTGCAAATTAGTCAGATTATTCTGCAATGGTGGGTCGATTCAATGGAGCTGCCAGTCATTATATTGAAAAGATTAAATGTTGAAGCTGCCCAACAGAACTGAAGATGGACACAAAATGCTGGAGTAACTCAGCGGGACGGGCAGCATCTCTGGAGAGAAGGAATGGGTGACGTTTCTGGGTGGAGACCCTTCTTCAGACTGAGCGTCGGGGGAGAGGGAGTTGGGCCGAAGGGCCTGTTTCCACCCTGTAGCACTCTGATTCTATGTGGAAACCAGGAACTGCAGATGCCGGCTTACACAAAAGGACACAAAGTGCTGGAGTGAGTCGTCCAGCGCTGCCGTCGCAGCTGCGGCTTGCCTGCAGTCCGTCTGTCTTTTGTGTTTTTTGTTGTTTTTGTATGAATTGTAGTTTTAATATGGTGTAGTGTTTGTATTATGTTTGGGGGGGGAGGGAACAGGAACTGTAAAATTCTCTCTCCCGAACTGAGACGTGACCTTTGTTTCTGTGTCGTGTCTCCGTTCCCGCTGCGGCCTACCACCGGCCATGCACCTGGGACCACCTGGGGCTCTGGTTCGCAGAGCCCGCGGCCCAGACTCACCACCTGCGGCGCTGGCCGCCTTCGGATGCTGCGGGAGCGGCTGCGACTCGTCTCCGGAGGCTCCGGCGCGGGCCGCGTGGATGTCGGAAGCCCGCAGGCCCCTGGATGGGAGCCGACATCGGGAGCTCCGGCAGCGGCGGAGGCAGCGTGTTCGCCCGCCCCGAATCGCTGGGGCTTGGGTCGGCCCGCCGCGGACTTTTCACCGTCCGGCGCGGCCTGGAATAGGCCGCGGACCTTTCACCGCCCAGCGGGGGCTTCAACGTCGGGAGCCCCGACCGCCCCGATGTGGCAACTCCAACAGCCTGACCGCGGGAGAAGACGGCAAGGGAAGAGAAAAAGACATTCTGGCCTTCCATCACAGTGAGGAGGTGACTGGAGGAGACTCACTGTGATGGATGTTTCTTTTTGTTTGGTGTTAGTTTATGATTGTGTGTGTTATTGCATTTTTATTGATTATTCTTATTGGTCTTATTGTTCAACTGCCGGTAATGTTTCATTTCACTACACATTTATGTGTATGTGACAAATAAACGACTATTGACTATTGAGTCTGAAGAAGGGTCCCGATTCGACACCTCACCCATCCACGTTCCTCAGAGATGTTGCCTGACCCGCTGAGCTGGCCAGCTTCTTCAGGTTACTTCGAGTCCTGAGTAACAAAACTGAACCGATTTGAAAACTGAACTGAGTAACAAAACTGAACAAAACTGAACTGAACCGTCATCGGCAAGTCCATGGAAAGTACAATTTATAATTTCGCAAACACCGTCACTCAATCACGGTTCCAATTCTTTGCATGAAAGTGCAACACTTACGCTGAAATCAATCAATCTTCCCAAGACATTTCTGACTCTCCTGGGAAGTTGTTCCGGGAAGTAGGAAGCTGGTTCTCAGAGCTGGCTTCAACAAATCCACTCAGTATCTGAGTACTTTCACAGTGGAGAGCTTCTTTAACCCATCAAGCTGCTCTTTGAGGACACAAGGTGCTGGAGTAACTCAGCGGGTCAGACAACATCTCTGAGGAACATGGATGGGTGGCGTTTCGAGTCGGGATCCTTCTTCAGACTGTACGAGTTACTCCAGCACTTTGTGTCCTTTTGTGTATACCGGCATCTGCAGTTCCTTGTTTCTACATCGAGTCATAGAGTGATACAGCGTAGAAACAGGCCCTCCAGCCCAACTTGCCCACACCGGCCAACATATCCCAGTTACACTAGTCCCACCTGTCCACGTTTGGCCCATATCCTCCAAACCTGTCCTATCCATGTACCTGTCCAACTGTTTCTTAAACGTTGGGAGAGTACCATGTACCTGTCCAACTGTCCCGTATTAGCCGGGACATCCCGTATTTTGGTCAAAATTGGTTTGTCCCGTATGGGACTGTCCTTGTCCTGTATTAGGCCCGGGGGAGCTGTAGGCCCGGACAGTGTAGGCCTGGACAGCGTAGGCCCGGAGGCCCAGGCACCGCCTAACGGAGGTTGCGTGGCAACCCGCCTCCCGGCCCGGGTGGCTACCATTGGTGGAGCGGGAGCACGTGGTCGCTGGCTGGGTGAGGTCACGTGGGACGCGGGGGGTGACGTCACCTTGTCCCTTATTTGGGAGTGAGAAAGTTGGCACCCTATTTGGGAGTGAGAAAGTCGGTTCTCCAAAGGATTCATGCACATTGAGCAGTGTGGTCTTTCGGATGAGTCTGGCAGTTCGTGTTTAATCCGTGCAAGTGTGAGGTGGCGCACTTTGGGAGGTCCAATGCAAGGAGAAAGTGTACAGTTAATGGCAAGCCCCCTCAACAGCATTGGTGAACAGAGGGATTACGGGGTCCAAGTGCACAGCTCCCTGAAAGTGACCACACAAACAGATAGAGTGGTAAAGAAGTTATTCACAAGTTATAGGAGTAGAATTAGACCATTCAGCCTATCAAGTCTACTCTGCCATTCAATCATGGCTGATCTCTGCCACCTCCAAAGACGTACAGGTATGTAGGTTAATTGGCTGGGTAAATGTAAAAAAAAAAAAAATTTTAAAAAATTGTCCCTAGTGGGTGTAGGATAGTGTTAATGTACGGGGATCATTGGGCGGCACGGACTTGGAGGGCCGAAAAGGCCTGTTTCCGGCTGTGTATATATGATATGATATGATATTGCCATTTTCCTGCCCTCTCCCCATAACCCTTGACATCCGTTCTAATCAAAACTGTGACTATCTCTGCCTTAAAAATATCCACTGACTTGGCCTCCACAGCCCTGGGCTCCACAGCCCTCTGTGGCAATGTTCCACAGATTAACTACCCTCTGACTATTGTGTGGCATGCTTGCCTTCATTGGTTGGGGCATTTACTATAAGAGTCAGGAAGTCATAAAAACCAACAGTGCTTCAGGTAAAACACTATTTAATAGCATAATTTATATGTTTTTAAAAGCTTTAGGGCATAAAACAGTACAGCACACGAACAGGCCCTTCAGCCCACAATGTCCATGCTGAACATGATGCCAAGTTAAATTAATCTCTTCTCCCTGCACATGATGTGGATCCTTCCATTTCCTGCATATACAAGTGTCTATTAGAAACTTTTTTTAAATGCCACTGCTATATCTGACTACACCACCATCTCTGGCAACTCGTTCCAGGTACTCACCACCCTCTGCGTTAAAGAAACCTGCCCCACACATCACCTATAAACTATCCCCCTCTCACCTTAAAGCTATGCCCTTGAGTCTTTGACAATTCCATCCTGTGATAAAGGTTCTGACTGTCTACCCTATCTATACCTCTCATAATTATATTTATTTCTAAACTTTAAGCTGTCCCTCTCTAATCCCACCCAATCAACTATATCAACTGAGTGTAGCAAATTGCCAACAATTAATAAAAACAAATATTTTTCCATTAATTTCTACTATCATTCACAACTTGCCTACAATTTTGTGATGCCCAACTATAATTTAGCGATTATGTAGACTTGGTTGTGAGAATTTGCTGGCAAGCAAGTGGCTGCTGCCTTGCAAGAATTAACCCATTGGGTTAACATATGATGAGCGTTTGTCAGCACTGGGCCTGTACTCGCTGGAGTTTAGAAGGATGAGGGGGGACATCATTGAAACTTACCAAATAGTGAAAGGCCTGGATGGAGTGGATGTGGAGAGGATGTTTCCGCTAGTGGGAGAGTCTAGGACCAGAGGGCACAGCCTCAGAATAAAAGGACGTACCTTTAGAAAGGAGCTGAGGAGGAATTTCTTTAGTCAGAGGGTGGTGAATCTATGAAATTCATTGCCGCAGACGGCTGTGGAGGCCAAGTCAATGGATATTTTTAAGGCGGAGATTGACAGATTCTTGATTAGTACGGGTGTCAGGGGTTACGGGGAGAAGGCGGGAGAATGGGGTTGAGAAGATAGATCAGCCATGATTGAATGGCAGAATAGACTTGATGGGCCGAATGGCCTAATTCTGCTCCGATCACTTACGACCTTATGAGCGTCCACGCTCCAAAAGAAAGCTACTTCTTTGGCTGTAACGACAGGCAGAGGGTGTGAAAGGTGCTATATAAATGCAGGACCTTCTCTTCAGCTTGTGCTGCCGTGGAATCTGTTGGGAAAAGTTGCAGCTTTCTTGCTCAATGCCAGAGTCCTGGAGAAAAACCAATAAATGAATAATCTGAAACCAAGCCTAGTAAGTCTGGCAGTTAAAGCAGAAGTTGGAACAAGTTTAAAGTGGTCTCAAGCCAGCTGTGTGGACGACAGTTAAAATAAAAATAGGTTAGCACTGCTGAACATAAAACAGTTTAGCTTCCAAATGGTAAGATATCCACAGAATCCTCACACAGCATTCTACACACAAGGAGTAATTCATTGAAAACAACGATATGCTTCATTGGAATGATGTCATGTCAGATATTTAATTTTACATTAAAAACTACAAAGCCTGTTTTAAAAAAAAACTAAATGAAGCCATTTTGTAGGCAAAGATTAGTGTTTAGTCATTTGAATGAAAATAGTGGGTGAAGACTTCATTTGTTTTATCCTAGAGATACAGCATGGGAACAAGCCCTTTGGCCCACCGGGTCCATGCCAGCCAACGATATCACGTTCACACTAGTTTTATGTTATCCCACCGTCCCATCCACTCCCCACACACTAAGGAAAAATGTACATAGGCCAATTAACCTGCAAACCCACACGTCTTTGGGATGGTGGGAGAAAACCGGAGCATCCGGAGAAAACCCACAAGGTCACGGGGCGATCATGCAAACTCCACAAAGTCAGAACCCGAGGTCGGGATGGAACCCGGGTCTCCAGCGCGGTGAGGCGGCAGCTCTACAAACCATACCACTGTGCCACCCAATAAAACAGCATGTTTGAAATTGGTACATTTCTTGCTGTGTATTTGCGGGAACCACTAATGTTTACTCTCAGTTGTCTAAAATACCATGCAGTTGTTTGCCTGGGACTTCTACCACCAAGGGCAAGGGCTGATAGACTCTGCCCGAGACAGCTGCCTACCCCTTTTCCGGGGTTAAGTCCGCGCCCGGGTGGTCCTGGAGAGGGACTACGCGCTGTCCACGGGCACCCTGGGGGATTTCCAGGACCGCTGGGCACCGTGGGGGATTGGATGCATTCTGGATAGGGATTGTAATATAATTGTATAATAGTTTCATTTGGTATATTTGACTGGGTTGTATTCTGGTGGGGGTGGGTTCTGTTTTGCTTTACTGCATTGTAAATATTGTTTTTAAATAATTGAATACATTTTTTGATTAAAAAAAAAAGGGCAAGGGTTGAAGGTGCAGGGGGACGCTATCTTTCGGTGATTCCTCGAAGTCTCGCACACCATCCTGACTTGGAACTGTATTGTGACCCCTTCATAGTTACTGTGTCTAAACTCTGTAACTCCCTACCTGACAGCACTGTGGGAGTGAGTGCCTTCACTAGAAGGACTGCAGAGACTCGAGAATGTGACTTGTCATGACCTTCTCCAGGGGGCTGAGAGAGGGGCAACGCCAGAGCAAACTGACACAGCAAAAAAGAATGAATAAATAACAAATAATGAGGTGTACCTCCACAGGTCAATCTGACCCGAATCATCACCTATCCATGTTCTCCAGAGATGCTGCCTGACCCGCCGAGTTTGTTCCTCCAGCGTTTTGTGTCTTTCCATGGTAAACCAGCATCTGCAACTTGTTTCTACAGATTAGTACCAGGGAGTGGAAAAAAACACTTTCTTTAAACTTTGCCCATCTCACCTTAAAGCTATGCCACCCAGTATTTGATTTTTCCATCCTGAGTAAAAGATTCTCACTGTCTGCCCTGTCTGTGCCTCCCATCCGCGGCATTTAGCATAAGAGTCGGGAAGTCATGATGTGGCCGAAGGAACTGCAAATGCTGATTTACACTGAAGATAGACACAAAATGCTGGAGTAACTCAGCGGGACAGGCAGCATCTCTGGATAGAAGGAATGGGTGACCTTTTGGGTCAAAACCCTCCTTCAGATCTTCTTCTAAAGAAGGAGGTTCGATGCGGACTGGTTAGGCCGCGTTTGGAGCATTGTGTGCAAGTCTGGTCGCCCCACTACAGGAAGGATGTGGAGGCTTTGGAAAGGATGCAGAGAAGGTTTAGACAATAGACAATAGACAATAGGTGCAGGAGTAGGCCATTCGGCCCTTCGAGCCAGCACCACCATTCAATGTGATCATGGCTGATCATTCTCAATCGGTATCCCTTTGGGATAGGTGCGTGGAAATGAAGGGCAATGGGTTATGGGCAAATAGATAAATGATGGTCTTGGCAGCTCGCTCCATTCAACCACCACCCTTTGTGTAAAAAAAGTTGCCCGCAGGTTCCTATGAAATCTTTCCCCCTTCACCTGTCTTCAGGTCAAGTCAAGTCAAGTCAAGTCAAATTTATTTGTCACATACACATACTCGATGTGCAGTGAAATGAAAGTGGCAATGCCTGCGGGTTGTGCACAAAAATAATTACAGTTACAGCATATAAATAAAGTTAATAAGTTACTAAACATAGCACAAAAAGTGTCGACAAAAATTTAGTCTCTGGGGTTATCAAAGTTGACAGTCCTGATGGCCTGTGGGAAGAAGCTCCGTCTCATCCTCTCCGTTTTCACAGCGTGACAGCGGAGGCGTTTGCCTGACCGTAGCATCTGGAACAGTCCGTTACTGGGGTGGCAGGGGTCCCTCATGATCTTGCTTGCTCTGGATCTGCACCTCCTGATGTATAGGTCCTGCAGGGGGACGAGTGTAGTTCCCATGGTGCGTTCTACCGAACGCACTACTCTCTGCAGGGCCATCCTGTCCTGGGCAGAGCTGTTCCCAAACCAGACTGTAATGTTGCCGGACAGGATGCTCTCTACAGCCCCAGAGTAGAAGCAATGAAGGATCCTCAGCGACACTCTGAATTTCCTCAGTTGTCTAAGGTGGTAAAGGCGCTGCTTAGCCTTACCCACCAGTGCGGCAATGTGCGTTGCCCACGTCAGATCCTCTGAGATGCGGACTCCCAAGTATTTGAAACTGCTCACCCTATCCACAATAGACCCATTTATCTCCAGTGGCGTGTACGTCCTTGGATGTTTAGCCCTTCTGAAGTCCACAATCAGCTTGATGATGGAGTTTGAGCTGAACCTGGCCCTACAGTCATGTGTGTACAGGGAGTACAGTAGGGGGCTAAGGACGCAGCCCTGGGGGGATCCTATGTTCAGGGTGAGGGAGCTAGATGTGTGTTCCCCCATCCTGACCACTTGGGGCCTGGCAGTGAGAAAGTCCAGGACCCAGGCACACAGAGGGGTGCTAAGCCCCAGTTCCAGCAGCTTCTCAACCAGTCTGCTGGGGACTATTGTGTTGAATGCTGAACTAAAGTCAATGAACAGCATCCTCACATAGCCCCCCTGGCTGTCCAGATGAGAGAGAGCGGTGTGTAGAACCTGGGAGACCGCATCATCCGTGGACCTGTTCGGACGGTATGCGAACTGTAGTGGGTCCATGTTGCGAGGAAGGAGGGCGCAGATGTGCTTCTTGACTAGCCTCTCCAAGCATTTCATGACAACCAAGGTGAGGGCCACCGGTCGGTAGTCATTTAAACACGCTGGAGAGGCATTCTTTGGCACCGGTACAATGATGGATCTTTTGAAGCATGCAGGGACCACGGACTTTGCCAAGGAGAGGTTGAATATTGTGGTGAGCACTGGAGCAAGCTGAGTAGCACAAGACTTTAATACTCGCCCAGATATACCATCTGGGCCTCCAGCTTTCCTCGTGTTCACACGCGTCAGAGCCCACCTCACCTCATGCTCGGACACCGAGAATGTGTGCACATCCCCGGCGGTGGATCCCCCTCCAGCCTCGCTAGCCAGCGCCCCTTCGGTGCTGTTTTTAGACGGCGAGCTGGTGGTGTTACCCGTCTCAAACCGTGCGTAAAAAGAGTTCAGGTCATCAGCTAAGGAGGAGCCGGCACTTCCGGTTGAGGGGGTGCTGGACCTGTAGCTAGTTATAGTCCGTAGCCCCTGCCAAAGGCGCCTGGTGTCCTGCTGCTCCATCTGTGACTCCATCTTGTCCCAGTACCTCTTTTTTGCATCCTTCACTGCCCTTCGCAGTCGGTAGGACTCTCCCTTGTAGTCGTCCATGTTGCCGGATGCCAGGCCGGAGTTGTAAGCAGCGGTGCGAGCATTCAAGGCCACGCGAATAGATCTGTCCACCCAGGGTTTTTGGTTAGGGAAGATACTGACCCTTACCGTGGGGATGATGGTATCGGCTATTGTGGCAATGAAGTCCGTAACCGCTTCCGCAAACTCATTTACGTCTCTGGAACTTGCTTGGAACATGTTCCAGTCGACTTCGCTCAGTGCATCTTGCAGCATGGCCTCTGAATGGTCAGCCCACCGCTTTACGTCCCTCGTCACTGTCGCTTCCCGTACTATCCGTTGTTTGTACTCCGGCAGCAGGAAAATGGCAGCGTGGTCAGATTTCCCAAAAGGAGGGAGAGAAACGGCCTTGTAGCCTTTCCTGAACGGCGTGTAGCAGTGGTCCAAAGTTCTTTCCCCCCTGGTGACACACGTGATGTGTTGGTAGAAGTTGGGCATGACCTTTTTGAGATTTCCCCTATTGAAGTCTCCAGCCACCAGCACAGCCGCATCAGGGTTCTTGTTTTGGTGATTCCCCAACTCTGGGTAAAAGACTCTCTGAATTTACCCTGTCTATTCCTCTCATGATCTAGTACAACACTCCCTCATCCTCCTGCACTCCAAGGAATAAACCTAGCCTGCTCAACCTCTCCCTATAGCTCACATCCGCGAGTCCAGGCAACATACTCGTAAATCCTCTCTTCAGCTTTTCCAGCTCTATATGAGCCTGTGACTAATCATCCCAATCTCTCTGCCCCCCTCCCCCCCGCCATCCTCCAAAATCAGTCTAACAAGCCCACGTTGCACTCTCCCCAGTGAAAGGACAAAACCTCCACATGACTATGGCACTGCGGGCAAAGTAACCATCTATTTGCTTCTGCATTCCATTAACAAAGGAGGGTTCAGCATTTTTCTTGCCTGGTCTGCAATGCACCAAGTTCAATTCGAACACCACAACAGTTCGACACTACCCCCTGCAGGCCACGGCCACATTCCTTCCAGCCCAACACTGTGATCCCTCCTGCTCTACGACCACATTTTATCCCAGACTCGCTACCACACCCATGTGCGTTTTCATCATTGATTTGTCCCTTTGCATACCTTTCGTTCGTTTGTTCCGCGTACCTTTTCATATCTCTCGTTTCCTTCTTGACCCTGACTCTCGGTCTGATGAAGGGTCTCGACCCGAAACGTCACCAGTTCCTTTTCTCCAGAGATGCCGCCTGTCCTGCTGAGTTGCTCCGGCTTTTTTTAATCTACATTCAAAGTTAATTGGCTTTCAATAGGGAAAGACCTATTTTATAAAGACAGGGGTGGGTAGGGGAGGGGAGTGGGGTTAGAACCGCCTTTTAATTCAACGGTTCGAATTCAAGCTGTAGTATTAGTTCCATCGCTCTGTCCCGGTCTTCTAGGTCATTTGATGTAAGATGGTGCCAGGGCTTCCCCAGAACAACAGTGACCAACAAAGAACACTGATGCTTGTGATCATTATTGCCCATGAGAGGATGATGTACAGGCATTATCAGCCACGTTTGCTCCATCAGTTACATTTCCTCCATCGGCACGGTGGCGCAGCGGTAGAGTTGCTGCCTCACGGCTCCAGAGACCCCAGGTTCGATTCCGACTACGGGTGCTGTCCGTACGGAGTTTGTACGTTCTCCCCGTTACCTGCATGGGTTTTTTGTCCGGGTGCTCCGGTTTCCTCCCACACTCCAAAGACGTGCAGGTTTGTAGGTTAATTGGCCTCTTGTAAAAATTATCCCTCGTGTGTCAGACTAGAACTAGTGTGCGGGGATCGCTGGTCGGCGCCGACTCTGTGGGCCGAAGGACCTGTTTCCACGCTGCATCTTTAAAGCTAAAACTAAATTAAATTAAACTTTTTTGGGGGATTATGTTCTCCTTAGAATAGTGTTTTAGTTGTCATTTTGTTCTTGTAAATAAACTTGCCGTGTAAAAAAAAGTGTCATCTCACACGTGATATATTAATCATCCAACAGTCAGAACTCTCTCAACGCCTTATTCCACAGCTGAAGGCTGCCTGGATTTTCACACGATGGTCAAATGTAGAATCCCACATTCCCAAGACGCACATGTTTGTAGGTTATGTAGGAAAAAAAACTGCAGCTGCTGGTTTAAATCGAAGGTAGACACAAAATGCTGGAGTAATTCAGCGGGTCAGGCAGCATCTCTGGAGAGAAGGAATGGGTGACATTTCGGGTCGAGACCCTTCTTCGGACTGATGCTCGGGGAGGGGGCGGGACAAAGAAAGGATGTAGTCGGAGACAGGAAAACTAGTGGGAGAACTGGTAAGGGGGTAGGGATAGAGAGGGAAAGCAGGAACTATCTGAAGATAGCGGTAAATGTTCATACCGCTGGGCTGGAAGCTACCCAAGCAAAATATGAGGTGCTGTTCCTCCAATTTGCACTGGGCCTCATGCTGACAATGGAGGAGGCCCAGGACAGAAAGGTCAGATTGGGAATGGGAGGGGGAGTTGGAGTGCTCAGCCACCGGGAGATCAGGTTGGTTAAGGCGGACTGAGCGAAGGTGTTCAGCGAAACGATAGCCGAGCCTGCGCTTAGTCTTGCCGATGTAGAGAAGTTACCACCTGGAACAGCGGATACAGTAGATGAGGTTGGAGGAGGTGCAGGTGAACCTTTGCCTCACCTAGAAAGACTGTTTGGGTCCTTGGATGGAGTCGAGGGGGGAAGTAAAGGGACAGGTGTTGCATCTCCTGCGGTTGCAGGGGAAAGTGCCTGGGGTGGAGGTGGTTTGGGTAGGAGGGGACGAGTGGACCATGGGGTTGCGGAGGGAACGGTCTCTGCGGAACGCAGAAAGGGGAGGAGATGGGAAGATGTGGCCAGTGGTGGGGTCCCGTTGGAGGTGGCGGAAATGTTGGAGAATAATATGTTGTATATGCTGTAAACCGACCAGGTTTGTAGGTTAATTGGCTTCTGTGAAAGTGTACGATAGAACGTGTTTATGGACAATCGCTGGGCAGCATGGACTTGGTGGGCCAAATAACCTGTTTCCATGCTGTATCTCTGAAGTCTAAAGACTACATCTCCAAACAAACATGATCAGAGGAACTCAACGGGTCAGGCAGCTTCCATGGAGGGACTGGTCACATGACGTCTGGGGACTCTTCTTCAGTCAAACCCTTTGTTGTCTATCCATCTCCCTCTCCCTCCACAGATGCTGCCTGACCCATCGAGTTCCTCCAGCAATTTTGTTGTTTGGACAAGATTCCTGCATCAGCCTCTTATGTCTCCTCTAGTTTAGCGGTACAGCATGGAAACAGGCCTTTCAGCCCACCGAGTACATGCCGACCATCGGTCGCCTACAAACAAGTTCGATCCTACACACATAGAGACAATTTTACAGAAGCCAATTAACCTACAAACCCACACGTCTTTGGAATGTGAGAGGAAACCGGTCACAAGGAGAATGTACAAACTCTGTACTGACAGCGCCTGTAGTCAGTTTCGAAGGTATTTATTTCACAAAATGCTGGAGTAACTCAGCAGGTCAGGCAGCATCTCAGGAGAGAAGGAATGGGTGACGTTTTGGGTTGAGACCCTTCTTCAGCTTATACTCGCTGGAATTTAGAAGACTGAGGGGGGATCTTATTGAAACATATAAAATTCTTAAGGGGTTGGAGAGGCTAGATGCGGGAAGATTGTTTCCGATGTTGTGGAAGTCCAGAACCAGGGGTCACAGCTTAAGGATAAAGGGGAAGTCTTTTAGGACCGAGATGAGAAAACATTTCTTCACACAGAGAGTGGTGAGTCTGTGGAATTCTCTGCCACAGAAGGTAGTTGAGGCCAGTTCATTGGCTATATTTAAGAGGGAGTTAGATGTGGCCCTTGTGGCTAAAGGGATCAGGGGGTATGGAGAGAAGGCAGGTACAGGTTACTAAGCTGGATGATCAGCCATGATCATATTGAATGGCGGTGCAGGCTCGAAGGGCCGAATGGCCTACTCCTGCACCTATTTTCTATGTTTCTATGTTTCTATGTTTCTATGTTATTTTCTTACAGCACCTGTAGTGTAGGATCGAACCCGGGTCTCTGGCACCGTAAGTCATCAACTCTACCGCTGCGCCACCGTGTCGCTCTAAACAGACTTCATTGGCTGTAGAGTACCTCAAAGCTACTGGGGAAAACCGAATAGAAATGTGAGTATTTATTTCTTTTGGGAATCTTTATTTTCGCGATTAACAGAGACAATTTTCCTAGGTCAGTGTGTGTCTCCCGCAGTGTGTTGTGGCTGTAATATACTGGATAATAGTCAGGCATGGAGCCAATTCTTTGTTTAGGCAATGTTCTAAATGGTGCCTGTGCCAGTTACAACTGCTTCTCAACTTTTCAGTTACACACAATCACATCTTCTTCCTGTGGAAAAACAATGCATAGTTCCACAAACCTTATGAAAGGACGACTTTACCTTGGTGACCACTGCTTACTGACTAATCGCCTTCTCCAAGATGGAGCCCAACCCAGGTGACCAGACCATAAGATCATAAGTGATAGGATCAGAATTATGCCATTTGGCCCATCGAGTCGATTCCGCCATTCAATCAAGGCTGATCTATCTCTCCTTCCTAACCCCATTCTCCTCCCTTCACCCCGTGACCTCTGACACTCGTACTAATCAAGAATCTATCTCTGCCTTAAATATATCCATGGACTTGGCCTCCACAGCCTCCTGTGGCAAAGAATTCCACAGATTCACCACCCTCTGACTGAAGAAATTCCTCCTCATCTTCCTAAAAGAACGTCCTTTAATTCCCAGTCCTCTAGGACCTCTAGTCCTAGAATCTCCCACTAGTGGAAACATCCTCTCCACATCCACTCTTTCCAAGCCTTTCACTATTCTGTATGTTTCAATGAGGTCCCCACTCATTCTTTGAAACTCCAGCGAGTACAGGCCCAGTGCCGTCAAAGGTTAACCTCCTCATTCCTGGAAACATTCTTGTAAACTTCCTCTGGACCCTCTCCAGAGCCAGCACATCCTTCCTCAGATATGGTGTCCAACATTGTTCACAATTAGCCAGGACATCCCGTATTTTGGGCTAAATTGTTTTGTCTCGTACGGGACCGCCCTTGTCCCGTATTAGGCCCGGGGGGAGCTGTAGGCCCAGACACTGTAGGCCCATGGGCTGCTGTAGGCCCGGACACAGTTGGCTAACGGAATGTGTTCGGGGAGTGGGGCCGAGTGTGTTCGCCTAACGGAGGTTGCGTAGCAACCCGCCTCCCGGCGCAGGCGGCCGCAGTCAATTAGTGGAGCGGGGGTACGTGGCCGCTGGCTGGGTGAGGTCAAGTGGGGCGCAGGCGGTGAAGTCCCTTATTTGGGAGTGAGAAAGTTGGCAACCCTACTCACAATACTACTTGCGTGCTTGCCACAGAAACAGATCTACAATCACATATTAAGATCCTTCCACACTCTTAAATCTCTACTCCTACAGCAACACTGAACGTCATTCCCTTATCGCGTATCTATACAGTGTAACTGGCTCAATTGCAATGACGTATTGTCTTTCCGCTGACTGGTTAGCACGCAACAAAAGCTTTTCACTGTACCTCGGTACACGTGACAATAAACTGAACTGAACTGTTACTCTATTCATAGAGCACAGGTTTTATCCACTTGGTGTGCAGGATGGGAAGCCCTTAAACTCTGATGCTTCTCCATGGAGCCTCTGCTGCTGCCACAGTCACATCTCACCCCTCACCACATAGTCCTCACCACTGCTTTGGGAGAACCCCCCCCCCCCCCCCCCCCCCCACCCCCCAGGGTCCTTGAGTCTTCTTATCATTTCAAAAATAAACTTCATCTATACAAAAAGGTAAACAGGATGTGCAAGACTATAAAGGCTTTCTTTACATTCAATAAAAGACATGAAGTGCCAGAGTAACTCAGCCGGTCAGGCAGTATCTCCGGAGAACCCGGACAGTTGACAATTTGTGTCGGGACCCTTCTTCAGGCTGATGGCTTGGAGGAAATCTGAAGAAGGGTCCCGACCCGAAAGCGGAGAAGAGGGAATGAGGGATGTAAGTGGCCCTTGATTATGTTGACACAAGGAACTGCAGATGCTGGTTTACAAAAGAAAAGACACAAAGCAGGTCAGGCAGCACCTCTGGAGAACGTGGGTAAGCGATGTTTCGGGTCCAGTCTGAAGAAGGGTCCTGACTTGAAATGTTGTCGATCAGAGTTCCCCAGAGATGCTGCTTGCCTGACCCGCTGGAGTTACTCCAGCACTGTGTCTTTTTAAAAAAGAAACTAGCAACTACAGTTCCTTGCATCCACTTTCTTTACATCCATAGTCTTGCTGAGTCCATATGTTCAGGGTGTCATCAAATCTATATAGTCACAGTTCGTCCATCTTATACATTCAGTGTCAACAAGTCTATACATTCATAATGTCGCCAAATCTATACATTCATTGTCACAATAAGTCTGCATTTATGGTCTTGCCAATCTATACATTCACAGAGTGGTCCAGCCTCTACTAAAGAGGTCCTCCTGCAATGCTCACTGGGTATATTTGCAACAATGTAAGGATTGAGGCTATTTTTGTGAACACGTCTCCTCCTTTTACTCCTTGTGGACCGTGACGGGATTAAATAAATCTTTTTATCAATTTGGAACTTAAAACGAAAGCTTATTCTTTGTCGCTACGTTTTAGAAAGCTACGATGAGATAAAGAAGCAAAACGCAGGAGACAAATGATAAATGATAACGTTACTGACCTCTTTTCAATTGGGGACATATCAAAGTTATCTCTGTCCTGTCTTCAACTTCGTTCCTTCTCCATTCCCATTCTCCACCAAGGTGGGTCGTCGAGAGAAGATCTAATCCACGTGCAGAACACCTTGGGCTGTGAGCCAGGGTATTGAAATAGTTCATTGTTCAATACCCAACTGTTGAAGTAGTTTTTTTACACACTTAATCACTTCAATTGTTGGGCTCACTGAGGTGATTAGTCAGGAAGCACTTCGGTATCCGGCCCATGCCAGATCGTTGGGGCCTCGGGCACAATGGGCGAATTGTGTTCAGCTTCAAACACGCTGAGGATGAGATGATGGGTGGAATGAGTGGAAAATGGATGAGTAGAAAATGGTCCTGTTCCCGATTGCCATTTGGTGCCTCCTGCAATGCTCAAACAATGGACCAACTATTTGGCTTCACCTGCCGAATGGGAACACTTCGAAAGGCCACATTCTGATGGTCTACCTGACTCTTCCGCTGCACCCCCATGGCCCCACTCTTATAGTGTAAGGGCATATTCTCCACTGGAGAATGGGGGAGCTGAATGCTCTTTGTAAACTTATAACTCATTCGCTTAATGTTTTTATTGATAGAAACATAGAAGCATAGAAAATAGGTGCAGGAGGAGGCCATTCGGCCCTTCGAGCCAGCACCGCCGTTCATTGTGTTCATGGCTGATCATCCACAATCAGTAACCCGAGCCTGCCTTCTCCCCATATACCTTGATTCCTCTAGTCCCTCGAGCTCTATCTAACTCTCTCTTAAATCCATCCAGTGATTTGACCTCCACTGCCCTCTGTGGCAGAGAATTCCACAAATTCACAACTCTCTGGGTGAAAAGGTTCCTTCTCATCTCAGTTTTAGATGGCCTCCCTTTTATTCTAAGACTGTGGCCCCTGGTTCTGGATTCCCCCAACATTGGGAACATTTTTCCTGCATCTAGCTTGTCCAGTCCTTGTATAATTTTATATGTCTCTATAAGACCCCCTCTCATCCTTCTAAACTCCAGTGAATACAAGCCTAGTCTTTTCAATCTTTCCTCATATGACAGTCCCGCCATCCCAGGGATCAATTTGATGTTTTCATATAATTAATATAATTAATTAATTTTATTTACTAAAGACATTTACATTTCTTTTAAAGCTTCAAAGGCTTCAACAAGGCAAAAGCTCTCTACCACTGCCCTTCCCCACCTCCCCCCACCCCCCCCCCCCCCCCGATTTGCCTTTGGTTCTGGGGTGTCCCAGCCATCCCTGGAGAGGGGTGGGGGGGGGGGAGGAGGGTGGGGGGCGCAATGCCTCAGCACTGCACCACCCAAGGTATATTCACCGTCCCATTCCCAGCCACACCCGTATCGTTTCACATCATAGTCATAGAGTGATACAGTGTGGAAACAGGCCCTTTGGCCCAACTTGCTCACACCGGCCAACAATGTCCCAGCTACACTGGTCCCACCTGCCTGCGCTTGGTCCACATCCCTCCAAACCTGTCCTATCCATGTACCTGTCTAACTGTTTCTTCAACGATGGGATAGTCCCAGCCTCAACTACCTCCTCTGGCAGCTTGTTCCAAACACCCACCACCCTTTATGTGAAAAAGTTACCCCTTGGATTCCTATTACAATTTTTCCCCCTCACCTTGAACCTATGTCCTCGATTCCCCTACTCTGGGCAAGAGACTCTGTGCATCTACCCGATCTATTCGTCTCATGGTTTTATACACCTCTACAAGATCACTCTTGGTGTCAAGTTAGGAGGAGGGGGAGTTCAACGAGATCTGAGTGTCCTAGTGCATCAGTCAATGAAAGGAAGCATGCAGGTACAGCAGGCAGTGAAGAAAGCCAATGGAATGTTGGCCTTCCTAACAAGAGGAGTTGAGTATAGGAGCAAAGAGGTCCTTCTACAGTTGTACCGGGCCCTGGTGAGACCGCACCTGGAGTACTGTGTGCAGTTTTGGTCTCCAAATTTGAGGAAGGATATTCTTGCTATGGAGGGCGTGCAGCGTAGGTTCACTAGGTTAATTCCCGGAATGGCGGGACTGTCGTATGTTGAAAGGCTGGAGCGATTGGGCTTGTATACACTGGAATTTAGAAGGATGAGGGGGGATCTTATTGAAACATATAAGATAATTAGGGGATTGGACACATTAGAGGCAGATAACATGTTCCCAATGTTGGGGTAGTCCAGAACAAGGGGCCACAGTTTGAGAATAAGGGGTAGGCCATTTAGAATGGAGATGAGGAAGAACTTTTTCAGTCAGAGGGTGGTGAAGGTGTGGAATTCTCTGCCTCAGAAGGCAGTGGAGGCCAGTTCGTTGGATGCTTTCAAGAGAGAGCTGGATAGAGCTCTTAAGGATAGCGGAGTGAGGGGGTATGGGGAGAAGGCAGGAACGGGGTACTGATTGAGAGTGATCAGCCATGATCGCATTGAATGGCGGTGCTGGCTCGAAGGGCTGAATGGCCTACTCCTGCACCTATTGTCTATTGTCTATTGTCTATTGTCACTCCTCATCCTCCTGCGCTCCAAGGAATAGAGTCCCAACCTACTCAACCTCTCCCTCTCATGAGCTCCGCAATTTAACAGCGAAGGCTTTGAGGGGACCACAGTGTGGAGATTGGCTACCGCTGGGATATCACTGAGGGGTGGGGTCCCGTGTAACAGCCCCTGAAATATTCCACAGCTCCTGCCTGGCCCACGGAGCTCCTCCAGCAGTTTTTTTTTTCTTTTTCTCTCAAACACTTCCTGAGTGCACGGTTCAAAGAGGAAACCTGATGCGGTGGAAGCAAATGCATTGATTTGATGGTACAATGAATGTAAACACACGTATAAATTGCACATGTCCACCCAAAACATCACCTATCTGCGGCCTCCAGAGATGCTGCTTGACCCGCTGAGTTACTCCTGCACTTTGTGTCTCTGTGTAAACTAACATCCTTTTTTCTACCCTTATTTTTGACTAAACTAAACTTATAAATTGTATTTCCTGCATAATCACTGGAATTTGGAAGGATGAGTGGGGGATCTTATAGAAACGTATATAACATTATAAAAGGACTGGACAAGCTAGATGCAGGAAAAAAATTATCAATGTTGGGGGAGTTCAGAACCAGGGGCCACAGTCTAAGAATAAAAGGGAGGCCATTTGAAACTGAGATGAGAAGAAACCTTTTCACCCAGAGAGTTGTGAATTTGTGGAATTCTCTGTCACAGAGGGCAGTGGAGGCCAATTCACTGGATGAATTTAAAAGAGATTTAGATAGAGCTCTAGGGGCCAGCGGAATCAAGAGATATGGGGAGAAGGCAGGCACGGGTTACTGATTGTGGATGATCAGCCATGATCACAATGAATGGCGGTGCTGGCTCGAAGGGCCAAATGGCCTCCTCCCGCCCCTATTTTCTATGTTTCTATATATGTTTAATGAAAAAAGTATATTTTACTTTAATAAAGAAAAAGAATATTTTTGACATTTTTAAAAATCCCCAGCAACATGTAAGGTTGAGCGTGACCCATGACCCATGACCCATGGCTCCGATACCCAGGGTCAATTGTGGAAAGATTTCAGGGAGGGATTCGGGATGGCTTGTTTTTTGTGGGGAACAGAATGACTTTGAGCTTATTGGCCTTGTCAGCTGTGCAGGTTGGAGGGATATGTAGAACAAGATCTTATCAAAACGTATAAGATTATTAAGGGGTTGGACGCGTTAGAGGCAGGAAACATGTTCCCAATGTTGGGGGAGTCCAGAACCAGGGGCCACAGTTTAAGAATAAGGGGTAGGCCATTTAGAACTGAGATGAGGAAAAACTTTTTCAGTCAGAGAGTTGTGAATCTGTGGAATTCTCTGCCTCAGAGGGCAGTGGAGGCCAATTCTCTGAATGCATTCAAGAGAGAGCTAGATAGAGCTCTTAAGAATAGCGGAGTCAGGGGGTTTGGGGAGAAGGCAGTAACGGAATACTGATTGAGAATGATCAGCCATGATCACATTAAATGGCGGTGCTGGCTCGAAGGGCCTAATGGCCTCCTCCTGCACCTATTGTCTATTGTTTAAGAGGAATGTCTCTGACAATACGAGTCAAAATGACACACTAGGGGCAGTTACCAACACATTAGGCTTCTTGGTCTGTGTATCGTTACTGTGAGGTGGTGGGAGCTGACTGTCGCCTGATTTATACCAATAAGGCAGAAATCCAAGCTGTTTTTAACCTTAAGCCCCAGTTGCATTTTAACCAATATGCAGGGGCGCAGTGGTAGAGTTGCTGCCTTACAGCGGCAGAGATCCGGGTTCGATTCTGACTACGGGTGCTTGTCTGTATGGAGTTTGTAGGTTCTCCCTGTGACTGCGTGGGTTTTCTCCTGGATCTCCGGTTTCCTCCCACGCTCCAAAGACGTGCTGGTTTGTAGGTTAATTGAATGAATGAATGAATGAATGAATGAATGAATGAATGCATTTCTTTATTTGTCCTTCAAAACAAGTCTGAACGAAATTTAGTTACCATGCAGTCACAACACTAAAAAAGCAACAAAAACACTCAACTACATAATTCAACACAAACATCCATCACAGTGACTCTCCTCCAGGCACCTCCACACTGTGATGGAAGGTAAAAAAGAAAGTCTGATCTCCTTCTTGCTTCTTCACCCGTGGTCGGACAGTCAAAGCTGCAGCGTCGAGGCGATCGAGGCTCCCGACTCCGAAGCCCCCCGCCGGGCGATGGAAGATCCCGCGGCTGATTTTAAGACGAAAAGTCCAGCGATCGGTGTAATTGGCTTGGTGTAATTGTAAATTGTCCCCAGAGCGCGTAGGATAGTGTCAGTGTGCAGGGATCGCTGGTCGGCGCGGACTCGGTGGGCCGAAGGGGCCTGTTTTTGCGTTGTATTTCTAAATCTAAAACTAAAAATAACTAGAAGGGGAAGTGTAGATTGAAACTAATTAGTTAAAGAATAACTAAAGGGAAGTTGTGAGAAAAAAAATACCAGGGAAAAAAACTGCTGTGTTCTGACATACTGTATGAACAGAATTAGGCCATTCAGCCCATCGAGTCTGCTCCGCCATTTGATCATGGCTGATCTATTCTCTCTCAATCCCATTTTCCTGCCTTCTCCCCGTAACTTTTGACGCCCTTACCAATCAAGAACCTGGCAATCTGCCCTTTAAAAATACCCAATGACTGGCCTCCATAGCCATCTGTGGCAATGATTTCCGCAGATTCACCACCCTTTAACTGAGGAATTTTCTCCTCATCTCCATTTTAAAAGTACATCTGTTTATTCTGAAGTTGTACCATCTGGTCCTAGACTCTTCCAATGCCAGAAATATCTTCTCCACATCCACTCTACCCAGGCCTTTCATTATCCGGTTGGATTCAATTAGATCCCCTTCATCCTAAACTCCAGTGAGCACAGGCCCAGAGCCTTCAGATGCTCCTTATACGTTAACCCAATCATCCCTGGAATCATTTTTGTAAACCTCCTCTACAGCCAGCACATCCCGAGGTGTGGGCCACACACTGAGAATTTCCTCATCTCCATTCGCAAGGTACGTCCTTTTATTGTGAGGCTGTGCCCTCTGGTACTGTGCATGTGGGTCTGCTTTTTGCTTGTTTGATTCGCTTGTTGCTGGTCTGGGATTGGTCTCAGCTCCCTTGCAGCCAGAATGGACATGAAGGGCCAGGTGGCCTTTCGTGCAATACTGTTTCTTTTAATTGAAAGGGACTGCATTTAAGCGTGTGTGCTCGGGTGCCAGCTGGAAATAGCATTCCCAAATGATCAAGTTGCTCTCATGTGCTTGTTTACTTGGCTGGGGGAGTAGAGGAACCAACGCTGATGTAGGGGGGTAGGGGAGGGAGAAGGGAGGAGCGGGGCAGGGGAGTGGGAGAGGGGAGCGGGGGAGGGGAGAGAGAGAGTGGGGGGAGAGAGAGAGAGAGAGGGGGAGAGAGAGGGGGGGGAGAGAGAGAGGGGGGAAAGAAAGAGAGAGAAGGGAAAAGAGAGAGAGAGGAGGGAAATAGAGATGGGGAGAGAGAAAGAGGGGGAAGAGAGAGGGGGAAAGAAAGAGAGAGGAGGGAAAATAGAGAGGGGAGAGAGAGAAAATGGGGGAGGGAGGGAGAAAGAGGGGGGGAGTGGGAGAGAGGGGGAGAGAGAGGGGGGAGTGGGAGAGGAGGGGGAGGGGGAGGGGGAGAGAGGAGGGGGAGAGAGGAGGGGGAGAGAGGGAGGGGGGAGGGGGGAGAGAGGGAGGGGGGGAGGGGGAGAGAGAGAGGAGAGAGAGAGAGGGGGGGAGAGAGAGAGGGGGGAGAGAGGGGGAGGGAGAGAGGGGGAGGGAGAGAGGGGGAGGGGGAGAGAGGGAGGGGGAGAGGGGGAGAGGGGGGAGAGAGAGAGGGGGGGAGGGAGAGAGGGGGGAGGGAGAGAGGGGGTGAGAGAGAGGGGGTGAGAGAGAGGGGGGTGAGGGGGTGAGAGAGAGAGAGGGGGGGAGAGAGAGGGGGAGAGAGAGGGGGAGAGAGAGGGGGGGAGAGAGAGGGGGAGAGAGAGGGGGGGAGAGAGAGGGGGAGAGAGAGAGGGGGTGAGAGAGAGGGGGTGGGAGAGGAGAGGAGGGGGGAGTGGGAGAGTGGGAGAGGGAGAGTGGGAGAGGGGGAGTGAGAGAGAGAGAGGGGGAGAGAGGGAGGGGGAGAGAGGGAGAGGGTGGGAGGGGGAGGGGGTGGGAGAGGAGGAGAGAGGGAGAGGGTGGGAGGGGGAGGGGGTGGGAGAGGAGGAGAGAGAGAGAGAGGGGGAGAAGGGAGAGGGAGTAGCAGGGGGCGGGGAGAAGGGAAGGCAGTCTCAATAACAAGGGGGCGGAGGAAGCAAAGTTTTGCGCCCAGCCACATGACCGTGGCCGCCAGCTTGTGGTCGCAGTGGCTGTGATTGAGTCCGGGGAACGCTCTGAGTTGGAGAAGTGTGTGTGTACATGAGCTGTGGGCGCGGGCACCATGCAGCAGACGGAGGTGTACCTGTACGAGAAGGTGGTGATCCTGGTGTCGTGCGTGCTGTCGGGCGCTGGGGTCGTCGGTGATCGTGGGCACCCACCTGTGTTTGGCCGGAGCTGCGGACCAAGGCTCGCCAGCTGCTGCTGTACCTGTCGCTGGCGGACCTGCTCTCCGCCCTGTCCTACGCCTACGGGGTGGTGCGGGACTTCCAGCGCACGTCCTGGGACTGCGTGCTGCAGGGGCCGTCTCCACCTTCTCCAACACCAGCTCCTTCTTCTGGACCGTGGGCCATCGCCATCTACCTGTACCTGGTGATCGTCCGCTCCGACCAGAGCCTGGCCGACAGCCGCCCTGCTCCTCTGGTCCCACGTCGTCAGGTGGGTCTGGACGCTTCTCAGACCCCAGTCTCAGTAGTGCAGCCGCAGACACAAGGACATGCAGAGAGATAGATAGATACATGCTGCTGGTTAATGCACCAAGCTTGCAGGAGAAACTCTGCAGCAGGTCAGGGCAATAGACAACAGGTGCAGGAGGAGGCCATTCAGCCCTTCGAGCCAGCACCACCATTCAATGTGATCATGGCTGATCATTCTCAATCAGTTACCCCATTCCTGCCTTCCCCCCCCCCCTGACTCCACTATCCTTAAGAGCTCTATCTAGCTCTCTCTTGAATGCATTCAGAGAATTGGCCTCCACTGCCTTCTGAGGCAGAGAATTCCACAGATTCACAACTCTCTGACTGAAAAAGTTTTTTCCTCATCTCAGTTCTAAATGGCCTACCCCTTATTCTTAAACTGTGTGGCCCCTTGTTCTGGACTCCCCCCAACATTGGGAACGTGTTTCCTGCCTCTAACGTGTCCAACCTCTTAATAATCTTATAGACAATAGGTGCAGGAGTAGGCCATTCAGCCCTTCGAGCCAGCACCGCCATTCAATGCGATCATGGGCTGATCACTCTCAATCAGTACCCCGTTCCTGCCTTCTCCCCATACCCCCTCACTCCGCTATCCTTAAGAGCTCTATCCAGCTCTCTCTTGAAAGCATCCAACGAACTGGCCTCCACTGCCTTCTGAGGCAGAGAATTCCACAGATTTACAACTCTCTGACTGAAAAAGTTTTTCCTCATCTCTGTTCTAAATGGCCTACCCCTTATTCTTAAACTGTGTGGCCCCTGGTTCTGGACTCCCCCAACATTGGGAACGTGTTTCCTGCCTCTAACGTGTCCAACCCCTTAATAATCTTATACGTTTCGATAAGATATCGAAGGCAGGCAGCACCTCTGCCCTGGGGGGACAGGCTAATAAACACAACCAACTCAACGATTTTTTATTTTAAGATCTTGGAAAATATCTGTTAAGCGATACAAGGAATTGCAGATGTTGGATGCAGAAAAAATAGATACAAAGTGCTGGAGTAACACAAAGGTGAACGATTAAAATATAAAATTAAAACTGGGAAAATATTGATATGTTAGGAGATACAAAGAAATGCAGATGCTGGATGCAGAAAAAAAGACACAAAGTACTGGAGTAACTCAGCGGGTCAGGCAGCATCTCTGGAGCATATGCATAGGTTCTTCAGAAATGTTGCCTGACCTGCTGAGTTACTCCCAACACTTTGTGTTCTCGTTTTTTGTTTAATTTAAGGAGCTGTGAGGAATGGTGCTGAGCCGAAACGTCACCTATTTGTGTTCTCCAGAGAAGCTGACTGACCCGCTGAGTTACTCCAGCATTTTGTGTCCACCTTCGATTGAAGGATGAGAGGGGATCTTATTGAAACATATAAGATTATTAAGGGGTTGGACACGTTAGAGGCAGGAGACATGTTCCCAATGTTGGGGGAGTCCAGAACCAGGGGCCACAGTTTAAGAATAAGGGGTAGGCCATTTAGAACAGAGATGAGGAAAAAGTTTTTCAGTCAGAGAGTTGTAAATCTGTGGAATTCACTGCCTCAGAAGGCAGTGGAGGCCAATTCTCTGAATGCATTCAAGAGAGAGCTAGATAGAGCTCTTAAGGATAGTGGAGTCAGGGGGTATGGGGAAAAGGCAGGAACGGGGTACTGATTGAGAATGATCAGCCATGATCACATTGAATAGTGGTGCTGGCTCGAAGGGCCGAATGGCCTACTCCTGCACCTATTGTCTATTGATTTAAACCAGCATCTGCAGTTTTTTTTCCTACACAAGCTGACTGATCCACTGAGTTACTCCAGCACTTCAGGTTAGTTTTGTTTATTATTGTCACGTGTGCTGACGAACGGCGTCTGGGTTTATTTTCATGACTTGCTGGCGAGAATTCAATATTGATGCCAAGTTCTGCCGGTTCAGAGTTATGCTGCAACTTGTGTGAAAATTGCGGGATCTTCTAACTTGTGACTGTGGCTAAGGATTGTTATAGAGTCATAGGGCTACACACCATCTTGCCTAGACTATCCAAATTCCATTTTGGGCCATAGCCCTCATTTGGCCCATAGCCCTCTCAACCTTTCCTATCTATACATCTGTCATATTTTTGAAAAAGGGTCCCGACCCGAAAAGTTCTCCTGAGATGTTTCCTGACCTGCTGAGTTACTCCAGCACTTTGTCTTTTTTTTAAATGATCTGCAGTTCCTGGTGTCTCTAAATATCTATCCAAGTATCTTATAAAAAAAATTATAACTGTGTTCGCTTCTATAGCTCCCTCTGGCAGATTATTCTAGATACAAACTACCGTTTGACAGAAAGGTTTGCCCTCTTAAACCTCTCCCCTCTCCCTTTTAACCCAATGCCACCTAGTTTTCAGGATTCTCTACGCTGGGTAAAAGACTGAGTATTCTCTTTATCCACACCCCTCACGAACATGTACAACTTCAATAAGTCAAGTCAAGTCAATTTTATTTGTATAGCACATTTAAAAACAACCCACGTTGACCAAAGTGCTGTACATCTGATTAGGTTCCAATGGAAAAAAAATGAAAACATACAGTAGCACGCAAACAGTTCACAGCGCCTCCTCAATGAGCCTCAAACGCTAGGGAGTAGAAATAGGTTTTGAGCCTGGACTTAAAGGAGTCGATGGAGGGGGCAGTTCTGATGGGGAGAGGGATGCTGTTCCACAGTCTAGGAGCTGCAACCGCAAAAGCGCGGTCACCCCTGAGCTTAAGCCTAGAACGCGGGATAGTGAGTAGCCCCAAGTCGGCCGACCTGAGGGACCTGGAGTTAGAGAGGGGGGTTAGAAGGTTTTTGATGTAGGGGGGGGGGGGGGGGGGGAGTGTCCATTTAGGGCTTTATACGTGAATAGGAGGAGCTTGAAGTTAATTCTGTACCGTACAGGGAGCCAGTGGAGAGAGGCCAGAATCGGGGTGATGTGGTCCCTTTTACGGGTACCCGTCAGGAGTCTCGCTGCGGCGTTTTGGACCAGTTGCAGGCGGGACAGGGAAGATTGGCTGATCCCAGTGTATAGGGAGTTGCAGTAGTCTAGGCGGGAGGAAATGAAAGCGTGAATGATTTTTTCTGTGTCGTCGAATTGGAGGAAAGGTTTGATTTTAGCTATGGTTCGAAGTTGGAAGAAGCTGGCTTTTACCACAGCGTTGACTTGCTTATCAAATTTTAATGCAGAGTCAAATATCATGCCGAGGTTTTTGACATGCGGTTTGACTAGGCAGGATAGACTTCCAAGACTGCCTGTTATCGATTTGATGGAGTCGGGGGGGCCGAATAGGATGACCTCAGACTTGCTCTCATTTAATTGGAGGAAGTTCTGTGCCATCCAACATTTTATGTCCTCAAGGCAGTGTAAGAGGCTGTTTAAATTTGACTGGTTGTTGGGTTTCAGGGGGAGGTTAAGCTGAGTGTCATTGGCATAGCAGTGGAAAGAAATGCCGTGCCTTTGAATGATTTGGCCAAAGAACCTAGAACAGTGTGGGATCAATAACATGATATGATTCAATGTAAACTATGTAGGAAGACGTCTTTAGTCTGGCATTCTTAAAATACATGAAGCATAAAAGACAATGGAAGTTGATCTGAACCAGTCCTTTCTCATGTCTTGACTTTTTCTATTGCAACCTGCATAGATACCAACCTTATTTTCTCTTAAATGCGCTGAACATGATGCCAAGACCAACTCTTATCTGCCTGCACATAACCCATATCCCTCCATTCTCTGCATATCCATACAAAAGTCTTTTAAATGCCAATAACGTATCTGCTTCAACCACCACCACCAGCAGTGCGTTCCAGAGACGCTCTTTATCAAACCCCCCCCCCCTACTAATCTTTAAATCACCCCTCTGTCTCCTGCACCCCCCAACCAAAATGGCCCAGCCTATCTAACCTCCCCCTATAACTTGTGGCTGCAAGTCCTGGAAACATCCTGGTGAAGGAATGGGTGACGTTTCGGATCAAGACCCTTCATCAGACTAAAGGGTCTCGACCCAAAAGGTCACTCATTCCTTCTATCCAGAGGTGCCGCCTGTCCCTCTGAGTTACTCCATCATTTTGTGTCTGTCTTCGGTTTAAACCAGCATCTGCAGTTCCATCTGCAGTTCCTTCCTACAACATCCTGGTGAAATTCTTCTGCATCCTTTCCAGTGTGGCCATGCTTGTGATGAGGTGCAGCAGTTCTGCCTCACACTGCAGCCTGTGTGAAATGGGAAGAGTCTTCTTACAACTTGTAACGTCATAGCGTCATACAGTGTGGAAACAGGCTCTTCGGCCCAACTTCCCACACTGGCCAACGTTTCCCATCCATACTAGTCCCACCTGCCTGCATTTGGCCCATACTCCTCTAAACCTGTCCTATCCATGAACCTGTCCAAATGTATCTCAAATGTTGCGATACTACCTGCCCCAGCTACCTCCTCTGGCAGCTCGTTCCGTACCCTACCACCCACTGTGTGAAAAAGTTACCCCTCAGGTTCCTATAAAATCTTTCCCCCAACATCATAATGTTGATGGTGATGGAGTCTTGGCATGCTTTTTGCCAGGAGCAGTGAGGTCAAACATCTACTGATGGGTGGAGTGTCCAACAAGACCATGGACACCTAATGAGGACGGTAATGCCATTCATCAACTGAGTGAGTGTGGGCACTGCGACTGCAGTCAGTGTTGTTGGAGAGTTCCTGGACCACTTTAAATTCATCGCCGCCTGGCTGGAGATGGATGGGAACAGGTGAGGGCCCAGGTGGCCGTGGCTGTAGTTAGGGGTTTGTGTTCTTGGAGTGTGGGTGCGATTGGACAAAGCCTCCAGGGCCAGAGGTGGGCAACACCCTGTGTAAAGAATTGGTACTTCCCACCCCAGAGATATATTGTACTCTGTGTGAAGGAGAGGGAGGCTTTCAGTGTAAGAGCCTCCGTTATATTGGAAGGGATCAGGGTGGGGGCTGTGTAGGTGGAGCTGTGTCCCAATTGTGTTTAATTTAGTTTAGAGATACAGCATGGAAATGGGCCCTTCTGCCAACCGAGTCCACATCGACCAGCGATCCCCGCACATTAACACTATCCAACACACACCAGGGACAATTTACACTTGCACCAAGTATACAAAACCAAGCCATTTAACCTACAAACCTGTATGTCGTTGGAGTGTGGGAGGAAACCGAAGATCTCGGGGAAAACCCACGTGGTAACGGGGAGACCCTACAAACTCCGTGAGATGGGATCGAACCCGGGTCCCTGGCGCTGCTCGCGCTGTAGGGCAGCAACTCTACTGTTGCGTCACCAGGCTCTCTAAGAAATGTTGGTGTGATTTATGCTGCATTGTGCTTTGGAATCGAGAGTCACTCAGCCATTTCCCATGAATGGGAAGATAATAAATAATGTTGTAGAACTTTGATAATCTAGCTTTGGATTGTTGGCCGACCCCACGTTTGCTTCTGGTTCACTCATTTAGTCAACAGTACTATATTTCTCACATATACACTTGCACCATGAAATCCTTTTTGCATATATTACACATCTGGGCGCCGCCATTTTTGGCATCATTATTCAAAGCTCAAAGTCCTGTTGGCCCACTCGCTTGATGTACTGGAGCGGTCCCCATAACATAACATAACATAACATAACATAACAACACTTTATTGTCATTCGGCACAACACCGAACGAAATTTCAGCAGTCACAAGACACAGCAAAAAAGAAAAGAACACAGGACACCCGACCCCAACACAAACATCCATCACAGTGACTCCAAACACCCCCTCACTGTGATGGAGGCAACAAAACTTCCCCTCTCTTCCCCCCGCACCCACGGACAGGCAGCTCGACCCCTACCGAGGCAACCGACACGCACAGCCCCCGCAAGAGGATGGAAGGCCCCGCGGCCGAGCCGCTCCGGGCACCGAAACGTCCCGCAGCCGCACCGGGCGATGTTAAGTCCAGCGGCACTGAAACGTCCCGCAGCCGAGCCGCGCTGGCGATGTTAAGTCCAGCGGCCAAGCCGCACCGGGCACCGAAACGTCCCGCGGCCGAGCCGCACCGGGCACTGAAACGTCCCGCGGCCGAGCCGCGCTGGCGATGTTAAGTCCAGCGGCCAAGCCGCGCCGGGCACTGAAACGTCCCGCGGCCGCAACGGGCACTGAAACGTCCCGCGGCCGCACCGGGCGATGTTAAGTCCCGCAGCCGAGCCGCGCCGGGCGATGGAAGGCCCCGCGGGCGAGCTGCGCCCCGGGGAAGAGACCTAATAAAAGAAAGGTTTCCCCCTGCCCCACCCCACCCCACCCCCCCCCACACCCCACACCCCCACCACACATACACAGCCAAAAAACAGAAACAAAAACCATCCCAACACCGATACAAACAAAGAAAAAGACAACAGACTGCCAGAGAGCCGCAGCCGTTAGGCGCAGCCAACTCCTCCCATGTACTGATGACCTCCTCCTCTCCTCACCCGGCCATCTTTGTGTCCCGGGGGCGCCTCCTGTAGCCGACCTTCAGGCACTGGAGGCATGACCCCAGTTCGCCCAACTATCGGTCGGTCCTTGCTCCTCTCGTACATCTTCTCCAGCTCCCTCCTGGTTATGCCGTCTGCCGAGCCTTCGCTTGGGGCCCTGATCCCATCGACCGCAGAGCCTTCAGGCCAGGTCAGTCCAGGATGGGACATTGTTGGCCGGTGTGGGCGAATTGGGCTGAAGGGCCTGTTGCCACTGTATCACTCAATGACTCGATGACTCTAAGTGAGCCGGGATGCTGAGGGTCACTGGGGATAGTGTCCAGACTGTGGGTCAGACTGACGTAGGGTTTGGAGCACAGGCACTGGGAAATGGGGTAGATTTGTGGCTGGAGTCGGGGAGATTGGTCAAGAGTGTAGGAAGGAACTGCAGATGCTGGTTTAAACCGAAGACGGACACCAAAAGCTGGAGTAACTCAGCGGGACAGGCAGCATCTCTGGAGAGAAGGAATGGGTGACGGAAGGGTCTCGACACGAAACGTCACCCATTCCTTCTCTCCCGAGATGCTGCCTGCCCGCTGAGTTACTCCAGCGTTTGGTGACTAGCGAAGGTAAAGAATGCTTAATTGTCACGTGAACTGCCGCAGCGGGTCCTGTTTACCAGAAGTCCTACCGTGGCACCACCGGGGCACGTCAAAACACCAACTAACACCAGCCTTGCCATTCTTGCCCACCATGTCCACATTTTGTTTTAAACTGGCCAACTCTTATGTTTTCTGCTCTAACTTTTAAAAAATATATATATTTATTTTCCGGTCAGTACAATATTGACCATACAGTTGTGAAAGTTAAATAGTGTGAAATCATTGTATCAAAAATAAAACAATATAATCACACATGATATTTTCTGACCGAAAAAAAAAAAATGTGTAGGCAGAAGCCAAAGATTAGTGCCTACCCTTAATACTTAACAAAATATAATTTAAAAAAAATACAACATCATAAGTCAGAAGCAGATAAACAAAAGAAACACAAATATAGTCAAGAACCATAATTTCTGTCATGTCAGTCATTTCTCAATGTTGATCACATATTTTGTATCTTTCAAATATAATATTTTTGAACATTTTCTTGAATTTATACATATTACTACACTCTTTTTAATTAATTGTTGCAACTATTCCATAAATTGACCCCTTTAACAGTCACACATCTATTTTTCACACTTGTTATTGCCCTCTTTTTTTCCAAATATATAATTTCCCCTGAGTGGATCCCTGCTCTCCCTCACTGAAAACAAACATTCGATACAGTCAGGAAGTGTTCTTTCTTTTGCTCTGAACATTATTTGTAGAGTATTAAAGTCTATTAGGTCCATAAATTTTAGGGCATATGATTTCATAAATAATGCGTTGGTTGGGTCATTATAACCAGCCTTATTGACAATTCTTATAGTTCTTTTTTGCAATATAAAGATTGAATTAGTACTATAAGAAAGTAACTGCAGATGCTGGTACAAATCGATTTATTCACAAAATCATATCATATCATATATATACAGCCGGAAACAGGCCTTTTCGGCCCTCCAAGTCCGTGCCGCCCAGTGATCCCCGTACATTAACACTATCCTACACCCACTAGGGACAATTTTTACATTTACATTTACCCAGCCAATTAACCTACATACCTGTACGTCTTTAAAATGCTGGAGTAACTCTTGTCGTAGAGTAGGAGTGCTGCCTGACCTGCTGAGTTACTCCAGCATTTTGTGAATAAATTGAATTAGTACTAGTTTTGTATGTGTTTCCCCATACTTCCACACAGTATGTGAAATATGAAATAATGAGTGAGCAATATAAAGTAGATAGTAAATTTTGATTCAAGATGGCCTTAGTTTTGTGCAGTATTGCAATAGATTTAGACAGTTTTGATTTGATATGTTTTGTGTGCTTCATCAGCTGATGTTCTTCATCAGTTCATGTTTTTGGTGTCTGTGTTCTATGCAGCACCAATTCTTGGACTTGTTTTCTAATTGTGTGCTGTTGCACTAATGTAGAAAGCCCTCGTTATAACAGACCATACAGGGGTGGGGAGGAATGGAGTCCCTTATTGCCAATTGTCCGTCACAACCCCGGTTTAAAAAAGACTCGCCCCAACCACCTTTGTGGTCACTCGGTGAAACAAGTAGTTGTTTTCAAATTCTAAGTTCTTTTTAACAACCAAAAATATATCTTTGTGTCTGCAAGCTAAAAATACTGAAGGCTGTTTGGTACACTGTTTAATGCAGTGTCATTGCAGAAAGTGTCAATTGAAGCAATTGCTTGTCAATGTAAATGACTTCCCGCAGTGTAATTAGCTGCCTGTGTTCTTAAAGAGAAAGGTATCTGATCATTGTGATCACTATGGCCAAAGTCTGTTATAAAGAGGTCTGTAATAATCAGGGCAGGCTGTCTTGTCATTTTTGGTTGCCTTTTCCTTTTGTCTTGAATAATTTATGTATAATGTATATGTAATTTATGCACAATTTGTGTGTAATTTGTGTTTTTTGTGTGTTGTCTGCGTTTCTGTCCCAGTGGTGCTGCTGTGAGCAAGATTGTTGGTGTATCTGTATTTCACTGTACTTGAGCAAATGACAATACACTTGATTTGATTTGGTATCTGTTGCAAGAATTGCAACCACTTTGGAAACCAGTGGACGGGGAATTTGTGCCCATGCTGCAGATTCTTCGGTCAGTTTCTGTATTCTAGTCCTTGCACCCAGTTTCGACCTCACTGACGTAGTTTAGCAAACTTTAAACGCTTGTTTAGTTTTAGTTTGGAGATACAGCGCGGAAACAGGCCCTTTAGCCCACCGAGTCCACACCCACCAACGATCCCCATACACATCTTGGCCTGATGTTATTCTTAAATGCCACTGAATATACATGCATTTACCCACCGGTCCACAACTCTAGTATTTCGATTCCTTGGCAATGTACCATTTGTTGATGTTAAGCTCTCGATTGGTTTGTAGTCAGTAAATTACGTCATTGCAGAAACAGAGATGCTGGTTTATACTAAAGATAGACACAAAATGCTAGAGTAACTCAGCAGGTCAAGCAGCATCTTTGGAGAAAGAGAAAATGGGTGATGTTTTGGGTCAGGACCTTTCTTCAGACTCCAGAGATCCTGCCTGACCCCCTGAGTTACTCCTGCGGTTGTGTCTATCAGTGAATTACATCCCCTGACTTGAAACTACTCCATTCTTACAATAGACAATAGGTGCAGGAGGAGGCCATTCAGCCCTTCGAGCCAGCACCACCATTCAATGTGATCATGGCTGATCATTCTCAATCAGTACCCCGTTCCTGCCTTCTCCCCGTACCCCCTGACTCCGCTATCCTTTCATTTTGTATTTTTAAACTACTGAGTTGTATTTGTGTTTGACCATTTATATTTTTTAGTTGAGCTCTTCTCGATTGAAGTGCAGTTGATGGGAGCAAACTCTGGAATAGTTGGACTCCAACTGTGGCTGTCTCTCACGGTGCCAGGAAGCATGTGATGTGCAGTTGTGTTCATAATCATACTTCATTAGCCAAGTATGTTTTGCAACATACGAGGAATTTCACTTGCCACACAGTCATACCAATAAAAAGCAACAGGACACACAAAATACATTTTAACATGAACTTCCACCACAGTGACTCCTCCACATTCCTCACGTGATGGAAGGCGAAAAAAAAGTTAAATCTTCCCTTTGTTCTCCCGCGGTCGGGGGCCTCGAGCCTTCCGTTGACGGGGCTATCTTACTCCCGTAGCCGGCGGCGTTTGGGCCCTCGCGTCAGGGCGATCTAGCTCCCGCATCGGGGGGGAATCTCCGGTTCCCCTGCGCCGGGCGATCTGACCCCGGGTCGCGGCTGGTCGAACCTTCTGCGGCTTGGAGCTTCCCGACATTGGTCTCTACCCGAGACTGCAAGCTCCTCAATGGTGAGATCCATTGGAACGTTGATCCAAAGTCAGTGAGTAATTCTGAAACCGAACAGTCTGTGGTCAAACACTAACATGTGTTCAGAATGATGTTGCTGATCTGAGTGGGACGAAACTCCACTGACAATCGAGACAAGAAGTCACTGTGCTAACACAAACTACTGCGATGAGCTGCGGTGGCCCGAGTCAACCCTGAATGTTTCAACAGGACATGTACCTGACTCAGGCCAATACCATTGGGTTCCACACCCCCCCACTCCCCACCTCACCTCAAATACCCCCCCCTCGCCTCAAACATACCCTTCCCCCCTCGCCTCAAACATACCCTTCCCCCCTCGCCTCAAACATACTCTTCCCCCCTCGCCTCAAACATACCCTTCCCCCTTCGCCTCAAACACACCCCTCCCCCTCTCACCTCAAACACACCCCTCCACCCTCACCTCAAATACACCCCCCCACCTCAAATACACCCCCCTCACCTCAAACACACCCCTCCACCCTCACCTCAAATGCCCCCCTCACCTCTTGCCTCAGCCATCACCCTCCCCTCAAGCACTCCTCTCCTCCCTCACCTGTATCTACCTATTCCTGCCAGGCTTTGTCCTGCCCCTCCTCTCTTTCAGCTTTCTCCTCACCTTCCCCCCCCCCCCCCCATTGCACACCCATTTCTCCCCCAATTCTGTCAACCCCTTGCTGCCCTCCGTCCACCTACATCCCTTCCTCTGACTTCACATTTCACGCCACTTCTCTCTTTATCTCCTCTGCCTTTTGTCTTTTCAGCTCTGGCCTTTGTCCACCCATCTGCGAATCAAACCCCCTCATCTGTATCCACCTATCACTCCCCAGGCCATGTCATGCCCCTCCTCTCTACCAGCTTTCTCCTTGCTCCTACCACAATCTGTCTGAAGAAGGGTCTCGACCTGAAACGTCCTCTATCCATAATCCCCAGAGATGCTACCTGACTACTCCAGCACTTTGTCTTTTTTTTTTGGTATACCAGCATCTGCAGTTCCTTCTTTCTGCCATTCGTTGGGTGCCATAAAGCCATCCTTGGATGGACAGGTTCGACAATGAAGTGTCTTTATGGGGCTCTTGTTGTTATGTATCAAATGTAACCAGGAAGATAGACACAAAAAGCTGGAGTGGGGCAGGCAGCATCTCTGGAGAGAAGGAATGAGTGCCATTTCAGGTTGAGACCCTCCTTCAGACTGAATCCAGAGATGCTGCCTGTCCCGTTGAGTTACTCCAGCTTTTTGTGTTTAAACCAGTATCTGCAGTTCCTTCCGACAAATGGAACAAGGTATATCGGTAATGCAGACCGCAGTGAAGTGAAACAATCAGATAAATTGTTCACACAGGCTGAGGGAGAGCCAGTGCTAGGGACTGGGATGTTTTTCCATTCACATACAGAAGCAGCAATAATCCCTCTCGCACGAGACAATGTTGTTGACACTCGCTTGCTCTGCACTGCTGTGCTAACCAAGTGCACATGATTAACTCGATACCCAACGTTCAAAGACTTATCACTGAGTCAAGGATAAAAGTCTTCATTTAATGGCACAGCTTGCCTCTCAGCATCAGAGAACCCTGCCTTCGATCCAGACCTCGGGTGCTGCCTGTGTGGAGTTTGCACGTTATCTTACAAACTTCTCCCCCGTGACCCCGTGGGTTTCCTCCGGGTGCTCCGGTTTCTTTCCGCATCCCAAAGACGTGCCAGTTTGTAAGATAATTGGCTTCATAAATTACCACTGGCGTGTAGGAAGTGTGATAACGTGGCACTAGTGCGAGCAGGTGATCGATGGCCGGCATGGACTCGGCGGGCCGAAGGGCCTGTTTCCCTGCTGTCCCTTGCAATCAAGTCGACTAATCTTAAACCTGACTGTGCTGTGCTGAAGAAGCTTTTGTGGACTCGAGTCTAAATGGTGAATTTTAGTGTAGTGCTTTGCAGGGGTAAGTTCAGGAAGTTAACACGGGAGCAATTTATAATTTCCAACCGATGCTGGAGGGAGTCAAACTCTTGACTTGTCTGTCCTTCTCGTAGCATGAATGTAACCGTTTAGCACAAGGTATTCTCTGGAGAAAAGGAATAGGTGACTAATAGACTGAAGAAAGGTCTCCTTTCTTCTCTGGAGGTCTCCTTTCTTCTCCAGAGGTGCTGCCTGACCCGCTGAGTTACTCCAGCTTTTTGTGTCTTGGGCTCAAACCAGCATCTGCAGTACCTGCAACATCCTGCACAGAACTCAAGGTAATGTGCCTTCTCCATAAATACATCCTATTTATAGAGAGATGTTTGTACATTAACTGCCCAGAGTGATCCCTGCTGTCACTGTCAGCTGAATTGTGGAGTGGCGTTCCTTATTACCCCAGTCCAGGCAGCTCAAAGTATTAAAGTAAATTTTTGCACCTGAAGATCGAATCTCTACAATTGCAAGAAATTTGTTGGAAATTGCAATTTCCAGCAAATTTCTTGCAATTGCAGAGATTAGATCTCCAGATGGAAACATTACATTCTTTAAAGGATTTTTCCCCTTGTGCGTGCGATTTAAATATTAAGGTGCTCAAGGCAAGGGATCCAGTTGCAGTGCATTTTCCCTTCAAATAAACGTCAATGTTAAATCTGTTTGAGGCAGTTCTTCCCACTTCTGTCAGTTTAGTTTTGTTTAGAGATACAGTGTGGAAACAGGCCCTTTGGCCCTCCGGGCCTGTGCCGACCAGCGATCCTCGTATTCTACTATAGGGACAATAATTTTTTTACCAAAGCCAAATTAACCTACCAACCTGTATGTCTTTGGAGTGTGGGAAGAAATCGGAGCTCCCGGAGAAAACTCATGGGGTCACAGGGAGAACGTACAAACTCCACACAGACAGCACCTGCTGTTAGGATCGAACCCGGGTCTCTGGCGCTGTAAGGCAGCAACTCTACCTCCGCACCACTGTGTCACGTGTGGGGAATGTCGCTGTGACCATCTATGCCAATCCCTCTTCCCCGGGTCAGGAGAGCAGTGCATCTGTGGATTAGATGGAATGTGTTCATCCACTCCTAATGGACATTGATTCTGTATTGAATGAAGGGGTGACGGTGGTGCAGGGGTAGAGTTGCTGCCTTACAGCGCCAGAGACCCGGGTTCGATCCTGACCGCAGGTGCTGTCTGTACGGGGTTTGCACGTTCTCTCTGTGACTGTGTGGATTATCTCCGGTTTCCTCCCACATTCCAAAGACGTACTGGTTTATATGTTAATTGGCTTGGTATAATTGTAAATTTTTAGATTTAGATTTAGAGATACAGCGCGGAAACAGGCCCTTCGGCCCACCGGGTCCGCGCCGCCCAGCGATCCCCGCACATGAACACTATCCCACACACACTAGGGACAATTTTTTTTAACATTTGCCCAGCCAATTAACCTACATACCTGTACGTCTTTGGAGTGTGGGAGGAAACCGAAGATCTCGGAGAAAACCCACGCAGGTCACGGGGAGAACGTACAAACTCCATACAGTCGGCGCCCGTAGTCAGGATCGAACCTGAGTCTCCAGCGCTGCATTCGCTGTAAGGCAGCAACTCTACCGCTGCGCCACTGTGCCGCCCAAATTGTCCCTAGTGTGTGCAGAATAGAGTTAGTGTGCGGGGATCGCTGGTCGGTGCAGACTCAGTGGGCCGAAGGGCCTGTTTCCGCGCTGTGTCTCTAAGCCTAAACTATGGCATGTATGAATTCATTCACATCGCTTTGTTTTTTTTCCGCAACAGTTGGCTCGTGCCTTTGGTCATCACCGTGGCTGCAGTCAGCCTGCAGAAGATAGGCTACGATGCCTCTGAAGTGTCGGTGGGCTGGTGCTGGGTCAGCATCGAGGCAGAAGACAACGTCTTGTGGATGCTCTTGACGGGCAAAATCTGGGAATTTGTGGCCTACATCACCCTGCCAATACTCTACATCCTCATCAAGAAGCACATCTACAGAGCGGTAAGAGGGAAGACTGTTGTCTTATTCCAGTCAGGGTTCCTAAAGAATGAAGGTTGTCTTTCGATAAATAAGTGTGTCGATTCTACTCGGTTCAAGCCAGAAAGAGCAGGATTAGGCCATTCGGCCCATCTTGTGTACTCCAGCATTCAATCATGGCTGATCTATCTTCCCTCTCAACCCTATTCTCCCTGCCTTGTCCCTATAACCTTTAACACCCTTCCTAATCAGGAATTGTTCAGTTTTTGCAGTCAAAACCCACTGACTTGGCCTCCACAGCCATCCGTGGCAAAGAATTCCACAGATTCACCACCCTCTGACTAAAGAAATCCCTCCTCATCTCCTTACGAACGGTACATCTTTGAGGCTGCGCTCTCTGTTCATAGACTCTTCCACTAGTGGAAACATTCTCTCTGCATCCACTCTCTCAAGCCCAGTGCCTTCAAACGCTCATTAAACGTTAACCCAATCGTCTCCGGAATCGTTCCCGTGAACCTCCTATGGAACCCTCTCCAACACCAGAACATCCCTCCTCGGATGTGGGGGCCACAGTTGCCAGATACATCGCTGTCTCATCCGTCCAGCTGATTGATGGTTCTTGTCTTGTGGATTCCCAGCTGTTGGAGAAATTAGTCAATAGCCATCCGTCCCCCTCTGTGACTGATTACTCTTCTTGTGCAAAGATGTAACAGGGCAGATGTGGGTGCTTTGCAGAGTGTGCAGAAGAGGTTTACTAGTATGCTGCTTGGATTCGAGAGTATTACCTGCAAGGAGAGGTTGGACAAACTTGGATTGTTTTGTCTGGAACATTGGAGGCTGAGGGTAGACCTGATAGAAGTGCAAGCATAACTATGAGAGCGATAGATAGGGTAGACAGTCAGAACCTTTTTCCCAGGGTAGAAATGTCAAGGGCGAGAGGGCATAGCTTTAAGGTGAGAGGAGGGGATGTACAGGGCTAGTTTAGTGGGTGCCTGGAATGTGCTGCCAGGAGTGATAGTGGAGGCAGATACAATGGAGCATTTACATAGGCACATGGATAGGAATGATGTGCAGGCCGAGGAGATGAGTGTAACCTGGCATCATGCTTGGCACTGACATTGTGGACCGAACGACCTGTTCCTATCCTGATCTGTTCTATGTGTAGCAAGGCTCTCTTTTAATTGCAAGATTGCGTTTTTTCAGTACTTTTATTCCTCTAGATTGTGATTGTTGAAAAACCATCTCAAAACTTTTTGCCCAAATTAGCACCTTTCACGAGTCTTTATTTTGGGGATGGATTTGAAAATTGGATTTGAGACCTCAGCTGAAGTACAGCACCTCATATTTCGCCTGGGCAGTTTGCAGCCCAGTGGTATGAACATCGACTTCTCCAACTTTAGATAGTTCCTCTGTCCCTCTCTTCCCCTCCTCCTTCCCAGATCTCCCTCTATCTTCCTGTCTCCACCTATATCCTTCTTTTGTCCCGCCCCCCTGACATCAGTCTGAAGAAGGGTCTCGACCCGAAACGTCACCCATTCCTTCTCTCCCGAGATGCTGCCTGACCTGCTGAGTTACTCCAGCATTTTGTGAATAAATACCTTCGATTTGTACCAGCATCTGCAGTTATTTTCTTATAGTACCATGTTCTGGTTGCCATTTCATATAATGGACGTGTGCCTGCTGGAGAGAGTGTGTAAAAAATAAAATGGTAGATGAGGAATAGCAGAGATGAGGTTATACTTATCAAGAAAGTATGAGCAAGTGTGGTCCCTTCTCTTAGAGATGAGGAGGGGAGTCACACAGCGTGCAAACAGGCCCTTCAGCCCAACTTCCCTGATCCCTGGGATGGCGGGACTGTCATATGGGGAAAGATTGCAAAGACTAATAGACAATAGGTGCAGGAGTAGGCCATTCGGCCCTTCGAGCCAGCACCGCCATTCAATGTGATCATGGCTGATCATTCTCAATCAGTACCCCGTTCCTGCCTTCTCCCCATACCACTTGACACCGCTATCCTTAAGAGCTCTATCTAGCTCTCTCTTGAATGTATTCAGAGAATTGGCCTCCACTGCCCTCTGAGGCAGAGAATTCCAGATTCACAACTCTCTGACTGAAAAAGTTTTTCCTCATCTCAGTTTTAAATGGCCTACCCCTTATTCTTAAACTGTGGCCCCTGGTTCTGGACTACACCAACATTGGGAACATGTTTCCTGCCTCTAATGTGTCCAACCCCTTAATAATCTTATACGTTTCGATAAGATCCCCTCTCATCCTTCTAAATTCCAGTGTATACAAGCCTAGTCGCTCCAGTCTTTCAACATGACAGTCCCGCCCTTCCGGGAATTAACCTAGTAAACCTACGCTGCACGCCCTCAATAGCAAGAATATCCTTCCTCAAATTTGGAGACCAAAACTGCACACAGTACTCCAGGTGCGGTCTCACTAGGGCCCTGTACAACTGCAGAAGGACCTCTTTGCTCCTATACTCAACTCCTCTTGTTAAGAAGGCCAACATTCCATTGGCTTTCTTCACTGCCTGCTGTACCTGCATGCTCCTTTCAGTGACTGATGCACTAGGACACCCAGATCACGTTGTACGTCCCCTTTTCCTAACTTGACACCATTCAGATAATAATCTGCCTTCCTATTCTTACCACCAAAGTGGATAACCTCACACTTATCCACATTAAACTGCATCTGCCAAGCATCCGCCCACACACAACCTGTCCAAGTCATAGGAATACTAAGCTTGTATTCACTGGAGTTTAGATGGATGAGAGGGGATCTTATAGAGACATAAAATTATAAAAGGACTGGACAAGCTAGATGCAGGAAAAATGTTCCCAATGTTGGGGGAATCCAGAACCAGGGGCCACAGTCTTAGAATAAAGGGGAGGCCATTTAAAACTGAGGTGGGAAGGAACTTTTTCACCCAGAGGGCAGTGGAGGCCAGGTCACTGGAAGAATTTAAGAGAGTCAGATAGAGCTCTGGGGGCTAGTGGAATCAGGGGATACGGGGAGAAGTTGGGCACAGGTTACTGATTGTAGACGATCAGCCATGATCTCAATGAATGGCGGTGCTGGCTCGAAGGGCCGAATGGCCTCCTCCTGCACCTATTTTCTTTGTTTCTAACTTGCCCACACTGTCCAATATATCCATTTACACTCGTCCCACCTGCCTGCGTTTGGCCCGTATCCCTCTAAATCTGTTATATCCCTGTACCTGCCTAAATGTTTCTTAAACGGCACGATGGTACCTGTGTACATTAATTAGTGTATTCGATTTTTTTTTGGAAGTTTCTGAAAAGTTGTTGAGGCATCGTGAATGTTACCGTGGGTGGGTGAAGCGAAAATAAGCAACAAAAAGGGAATTTGGGGAGTTCACCCCTGCTTAGTGAGAATGGAGAAGTTGTACCACAGGGGCTGTTCCTCATGGATAACTTGGTGAGAAAAAGGAATGGGGGATTTTTGTGGTACTTGGATGGGAAGTTCAATGAGTGGAATATTTTATTTGCATAGAATTGGTCAAAGAGTGGAAGATCTTTTTTAGTTTGACAGATTGTTACCAGTAAATCCTGGACTGCATCCTCGCAGATGGTCAGAGATGCGTTAATATCTTGGATGAGACTTATCTAAGTTGGCGGTAATACAGGGCGAGGTGGGGTAGTGAGCTGTGAGGAAAGGGAAAAAAGTCTGAAGAAGGGTCTCGACCCGAAACGTCACCCATTCCTTCTCTCCTGAGATGCTGCCTGACCTGCTGAGTTACTCCAGCATTTTGTGAAAAAAATACCTTCGATTTGTACCGACATCTGCAGTTATTTTCTTACACTAAGTGTGAGTTGTTGCTCTTTTGAAGGTTGAATGCAGTAAGGGGAGAGTGCTCTGAGTGCACAATTAATGGCAAGATCCTTGACAACATTGATGTGCAGAGGGATCATGGAGTCCAAGTTCATAGCTCGCTGAAGATGACAGAACTGGTAGATAGTGGTATTGAAGGCAGATGGTATGTTTGCCTTCATTGCTGGGGACATTGAATATAAGAGTCAGAAAGGCATGATGATGCAGCCCGATAAGACTGACTAGGCTGCATTTGGAGTATATACAACTGCATTTGAAGTTGGATAAACTTGGATTACTTTCTGTGGAACATCTGAGGTTGAGGGGAGACTTGGGTATAAAAATATAAAAGAAATATGAGAGGCATAAATAGGGTAGACAGTCAGAACCTTTTTTCCCCAGGGTGGAAATGTTCAACACTAAGAGGGCATAACTATAAGGCGGGAGGGGGACAAGTTTGATGCAGATATGCATGGTGAGTTTTTTTACACAGTGATGGTAGGCTGGAACGCGTTGCCTGGGGTGGTGGTGGAGGCAGATATAATTGTGCTGTTTAAGAGCCATTTAGATAGGCACATGAAAGCGCGAGGAATAGAGGGATATGGATCATGTACAGGCAAGATCAGGTTAATTTAACTTGGCATCTAGTACCTCACAAACATTGTGGGCCGAAGGGCCGTTCCTGTGCTGTATTGTTCTGCGTCTCCGTTACTGACTTTGATTCCAGATTTTTTTTTATTTTTTATTTTTTATTTTTTTTTTTGTTTTTTTGGAAGTAAGCACATTACATTTTAATGGTTCCTTTTTACAGGTGCCAAGAATTATTAAAACATTATTTGTACAACTTCCTTTTTAAAAAGAAATGAGAAAGAAAGAAGTAGTGAAGAGTAAAGAATAAATTAGTGAGTATCGAGTGAAAAAAAAAAAAAAAAAAAAAAAAAAAAGGAAATGTGCAAAAGTAAAGCAGAGAGGAGATTCTCCCACGCAACCAATCGATGTTTTTTTTTGTTTTTTTTTAATATTCTTAATCAATTTTCAGTCTGCGTCTCCGTTACTGACTTTGATTCCAGATTTAATGGCATGAATTGTAATTTTCTTACTACGTTGTAGGATTTGTTTCAATCTCCAGACGAACAATCCAGACCCAATAACCCAGCGTTCCAACACCAATTTGTAACAGAGAAATTTCGAGAGAGCGAGAGAGAGTGGGATGAAGATTAGGGTCATGGAGCACAACAGTCAAATTGGCTGTTGACACAAGGGACTGCAGGTGCTGGAATCTTTCATAGAACGCCAAGTGCTGGAGGAACTCAGCGAGTCGGGCAGCCTCTGGTGGTCATGGATAGGTGATGTTTTGGGTTGTGACCCTTCTTCAAATTGGCTGTGCTTGTTGTAAGATTTCTCTTGTCACCCACAGTCACTTCTGGTTGGAAATAAGTAACTGCAGATGCTGGTTTAGAAAGAAAGGGACTGGAAAAGTGCTGGAGTAACTCGGTGTCGGGCAGCATCTGTGGAGCAAATGGACAGGCGATGTTTTGGGTTGGCCTTCTTCTGAGTCTGAGACACCCTGATGTGCAGGCTTAAAGCATTGTCAAGTGTGTTTTGTTGTCATGTGTCTCACATGCACACACGTGGAAAAAGACAAAACCAATATCCTCAAGTCTATGGCTGTTGGGAAGCACCTGTCCCTGAACCTGGACGTTAGTTTTCAGTCTTGTATATCTTCCCGATGACAGGGGTGGTGATATGAGTGTGTGGCTAGGGTTGTGTGGGTCTCTGATGATGCCGGCTGCCTTTTTGAGGCAGCGATTCTGGTAAATCCCTTCGATGGTGGGGAGATCAGTACCCGTGATGGACTGGGCAGAGTTCATCACTTTATGCAGTCTTCTTCGTTTTTGGGCGTTCATGCGAGCCAGGCCCTGGTGCAACGGTTGGGTACGGAGACTGCGGTGTGGCCCAGCGTGAAGCATGGTGAGATTTGACTATCAGAAGGCAGCCGAGCTTATTGCTGCTAATTGCAGTCCTATCTAGTAGTGCAGGATGTCGTGAGAAATGATGCTTACTGAATGTCCATATGATTAAACATTGCCTTTAAGGATCTTCCAGAGAGGTTTATAGCCAGAAATACTTCCAAAAAGTGGCCACTTGTGCATTGTGAGAAGTGGCAGTCCATTTGTTCTCAACAAACAGAAAGGTGATAATGAGCAGATCATCTAATTTAGTGATATTGACCAAGGCATAAATATTAACTAGGCTATCCAGGATGACTTTACTGGTTGTCTTGGGTGTTGTAAGATCCACTTGGGACTCAACATTTTAATTCTCTTTTGATTAATTAAAGCCTAGTATAGACCCAAGTTTAGTGAGTGCAAGGCGATCTGCAGGATTCAATGTTTAATAACGTTGTAAGTGACTATGTAGAGACTTGTAAATGGAAATGGGGCTGTCAATATACGAACACATGTCAAACGGAATGTAAGAATGCATTGCTTTATTGCAAAATGAGTACACTGACATTTTGGTATTGGTTTAGTATTGTCACGTGCACCAAGATACAGTGAAAATTCTTTGTTGGTGTCTTATCCAGTTCAATCATACCATAAAAACCTGGAGTAACTCAGCGGGACAGGCAGCGTCTCGAGAGAAGGAATGGGTGACGTTTCGGGTTGAGAAGGGTCTCGACCCGAAACGTTGCCCATTTCTTCTCTCCAGAGACGCTGCCTGTCCCACTGAGTTACTCCAGCTTTTTGTGTCTATCTTTGGTTTAGACCAGCAGCTGAAGTTCCTTCCTACGTAGGTATCACAAAATGCTGGAGTAACTCAGCAGGTCAGACAACATGTAGGAGAGAGGGAATGAGTGACGTTTCGGGTCGAGACCCTTCTTCAGACCCTTTACCTTATGGGCCTCCTCCAGTGCCACAGTGAGTCCCACCGGAAATTGGAGGAACAGCACCTCATATTTCGCCTGGGCAGCTTGCAGCCCAGTGGTATGAACATTGACTTCTCCAACTTTTGATAGTTCCTCTGTCCCTCTCTTCCCCTCCCCCTTCCCAGATCTCCCACTGTCTTCCTGTCTCCTCCTATATCCTTCCTTTGTCCCGCCCCCCTGACATCAGTCTGAAGAAGGGTCTCGACCCGAAACGTCACCCATTCCTTCTTTCCAGAGATGCTGCCTGACCTGCTGAGTTACTCCAGCATTTTGTGATACCTTCGATTTGTACCAGCATATGCAGTTATTTTCCTACTTCCTTCCTACATAAATCATACTATACATGGGTGCATTCAAGCTGTACACAAGGACAGTGGATAGGGCAAAGAGCATAATGCCAGAGTGCAGAATATAGTGTACAGTTACTGAATAAGTCTGCAAAGAGATCGGATGGAAAATAGGGATTACACGTATGGGAAGACCTTAGTTTGATGAAAGCAGTTAAGAAAGTGTTCCTGAATCTGGTGGTTTGTGCTTTCAAGCTTTTGTATCATTTAATGTTAATCCTTGCAGAAAGTGACTGCATTTGTATAGCTACTCTGGCAGCCCCTTCTACAATGACTCACAGCCAATGATTTAAAAAAAAAATGTTGTCACTATCAGGATGCATCGCAGGTTAGCTTGGGAACAAGACCGCAAGAAATTGCAGCGAAATGTGGACGTAGCCCAGACCATCACACAAACCAACCTCCCTTCCATTGACTCCATTTATACCTCGCGCTGCCTCGGCAAGGCCAGTAGCATTATTAAAGGACGTTCTTTTAGAAAGGAGGTGAGGAGGAATTTCTTTAGTCGGTGGGTGGTGGAGCTATGGAATTCTTTACCACAGAAGGCCGTGGAGGCAGTCAGTGGATATATTTAAGGCAGATATGGATAGATTCTTGATCAGTACGGGTGTCAGAGGTTATGGGAATAAGGCAGGAAAATAGGGTTAGGAGGGAGAGGTGATTGAATGGCAGAACAGACTTGATGGGCCGAATGGCCTAATTCTACTCCTATAGACATTTCAGTTGCTCCTCTGGTCCCTATTGAATCCATTCCCACCCCCCCCCCCCCCCCCCCTCCCCTTACCTTAAACCCATGTCTTCTGGTTCTTGGGTATTTATTCACAAAATGCTGGAGTAACTCAGCAGGTCAGGCAGCATCTCGGGAGAGAAGGAATGGGTGACGTTTCGGGTCGAGACCCTTCTTCAGACTGACCAGACTTCTTCAGTCTGACCCGAAACGTCACCCATTCCTTCTCTCCCGAGATGCTGCCTGACCTGCTGAGTTACTCCAGCATTTTGTGAATAAATACCTTCGATTTGTACCAGCATCTGCAGTTATTTTCTTATCCTCTGGTTCTTGATTCCCCTACTCTGGCTGAAAGACTGCACATTCACCCTTTCTATTCACTGTGTCCATCCCAGTAATTCAGTTGATGCCGTTCTGAGGAACAGAATTCCAGGGGTTCATTATTCACGGAGAAGGCATTCTTTATCTCAGCCTTAAATAAATGACATATTATTCTGAAACTGCTCCACCTTCCAAATTCCCGCACAAGGATAACATTGTTGCAGCATCTGCCCTCAATCTTGTACATCACGTAATGTATGAAGAAGAGTTCCAACCCGAAAAGTTACCTGTTCCTTTTCTCCAGGGTTGTGGGTGTATGGAACAAGCTGCCAGAGGAGGTAGTTGAGGCTGGGACTATCCCAACGTTTAAGAAACAGTTAGACAGGTACATGGATAGGGCAGGTTTGGAGGGATGTGGACCAAGCGCAGGCAGGTGGGACTAGTGTAGCTGGGACATGTTGGCCGGTGTGGACAAGTTGGGCCGAAGGGCATGTTTCCACACTGTATCACTCTATGACTCTAACTTGCTGGGCCATTTCAGGAGGTAATGACTTTGCTGTTTGTTGTGGACTTTGGAGATCATTGTGAATTCTCACAGCAATTCATTAGTTACTAGCTTTTTATTCCAGCTTTTTATTTTAAAACAGGCAAATTATTTTGCCTAAACTAATACCAGGCCTTCTACAGGGATAATCTGTGGGAAATACTCTTCTGTTAAAGCTGCTAATTGAGTGGTCACATGTAATGGAACAAGTTGTTTCATTCTTTCAAATACCCAATTATGTACAATCTTAATCCTTGGGGTTCAGATGGAATTAGGCAAATGCTGAGACTTGTTTGTGGAGGAAAGGTTGACCTGATTAAAGTGAAGCAGATAGTAAACTCGGATCAGCTGTTCGCTTCATTTCAACGGACTGCTGCAACTTCACAATGTTGATCTTTTCCACCGTGAACAAAAGGCCCTTTATTTAGACGTTGGCTGTGGTTCATTGGGCGCAGTCCAAACATTGTCCCTTAGTCATTGCCGACACATTCCTGATGATTATCGCACTGCTCTTGTAAGAGCCTGCCTTGTCTGAATTGGATGCCGTCTCTCCCAAGATTAGAACAGTGACTATCTGTCGAGAGTTGCTCTGGAACATCACAAGACTGCGATGTGGCATTGGGCCAGATTGTCAAAATAGCCACTCGCCCTTGACTCCACTGGTTCTGCCATACTCCCGACTGAGTTCAGCAAGGTGTCCTACAGCGCAATGTCCTCCACGCTACTCAGTATTCATTGGTATATCGTTGGGGCAAGGGGAAGGAGGGAGGTCAACTGACCGTGCCGATGAAATGTGTGGGTAGGAAGGCTGGAGTAACTCGGCTGGTCAGACGGCATCCCTGGAGAAATGGAATTAGTGACGTTTTGGGTCGGGACCCTTTGAGTCATAGAGGGATGCAGTGTGGAAACAGGCCCTTCGGCCCAACTTGTCCACACCGGCCAACATGTCCCAGCTCCACTAGTCCCACCTGCCTGTGTTTGGTCCATATCCCTTCAAACTTGTCCTATCCATGTACCTGTCTAACTGTTTCTTAAACTTTGGGATAGTCCCAGCCCTAAACTACCTCCTCTGGCAGCTTGTCCCATACACCCACCACCCTTTGTGTGGAAAAGGTTACCCCCTCAGATTCCTATTAAATTTTTTTCCCCTTCACCTTAAACCAATGTCCTCTGGTCCTAGATTCACCAATTCTGGGCAAGAGACTCTGTGCGTCTACCCCTTCTTCAGACTGAGAGTCAGGGGAAAGGAAAACAAAAGATATGGACGGTAGTACAGATGAACAAATGAATGAAAGATATGCAAAAAATGTAACGATAATAAAGGGAACGGTAGATTGTTAGCTGTGAGCTAGGTGGAATGAGTTCGACAGATGATGAAACTCACCAGGGCTCCAGCTTTTTATGACCATGTTGATGATGTTACTTCCTTGGTTTCACACGTGATTGCCATGGAAACCCTTTATCCCTGGCTGTGTCCCGTCGGAGAGTGCGGTGGCCTTGTGCTGGCTCATCCCCACCCCACTGTGGTACGCCGATGGGAAACAACACTCTGTTTCCATCCTCTGGGACGAAGTTGGCACAAGGGATAATGTTTTGGGTTTCATTGTTGGGCGGCACAGTAGCGCAACTGTTAGAACAGCGGCTTCGCGGCGCCAGAGAACCGGGTTCGATCCTGACCTCGGATGCTGTCTGTGTGCAGTTTGCACATTCTATCCAGGACTGTGTGGGTTTCCTCCGGGTGCTCCTGTTTCCTCCTACATCCCAGAAGTATGCCGGTTTGCAGGTTATTAGTTTCTATATTGCCCATTAGGGTGCAGGGAATGGATTATAAAGCAGGACTACATAGAACCCCTGTGAGCGGGTGATCGATGGTCCGTGTGGAGTCAGTGGGCCGAAGGGCCCGTTTCCATGCTGTATCTTTTAATCAGTTCCATTTTTTACATCCAAGTCAACCTAATAATAGAAGTATTACAGGAGCACTGTTATGGGTTGACTGGCATCTGCTAGCCAGGAACAAAACGTCACCCGTTCCTTCTCTCCAGAGATGCTGTCTGTCCTGCTAAGTTGCTCCAGCATTTTTGTCTCTCTCTCTTCGGTGTAAACCAGCATCTGCAGTTCCATCCTCCACAAGGTTAAGAGCCTGCAGTTAACCCCTAAAAGCTGTGGGATGGATGACCTCCAACCTCTGGCCTTGGGTCAAAGGATGAACCAGTAAATGCTCCTGAATCAATGGCGAGCAAGAATGGTTTGGTTTGATTCAATCGTTGAAAGGCATTGTTGGTGTTCGAGGAAGGAACTTTGACTCCCTGTTGTTGACTTCTAATCATAAGATCATAAGTGATGGGAGTAGATTTGGTCCATTCGGCTCATCAAGTCTATCATGGCTGATCCATCTTTCCCCCCTCACCCCATTCTCCTTCTCCCCATAACCTCTGACACCCATACCAATCAGGAATCTATCTATCTCTGCCTTAAATATATCCACTGACTTTGCCTCCACAGCAAAGAATTACACAGATTCACCACCCTCTGACGAAATAAATTCTTCCTCATTTCCTTCCTGAAAGAACGTTCTTTAATTCTGACGCTATGACCTCTAGTCCTAGACTCTCCCACTAGTGGAAACATCCTCTCACATCCACTCTATCCAAGCCTAGCTTTTGCTTTGGCGATGAAGGCATGTCAATTTTGGAGGTAATAGTGTAGGAAAATAACAGCAGATGCTGGTACAAATCGAAGGTATCACAAAATGCTGGAGTAACTCAGCAGGTCAGGCAGCATCTCTGGAAAGAAGGAATGGGTGACGTTTCAGGTCGAGACACTTCTTCAGACTGATGTCAGGGGAGGGGGCGGGACAAAGATAGAATGTAGTTGGAGACATGAAGACTAGTGGGAGAACTGGGAAGGAGGAGGGGAAAGAGAGGGACAGAGGAACTATCTGAAGTTGGAGAAATAAAGTTAGAGAGTACCTCTCTTTCCCCCTCCCCCTTCCCAGTTTCCCACTGTCTTCCTGTCTCCAACTACATCCTATCTTTGTCCCGCCCCCTCCCCTGACATCAGTCTGAAGAAGGGTCTCGACCTGCCAACGTCACCCATTCCTTCTCTCCTGAGATGCTGCCTGACCTGTTCAGTTACTCCAGCATTTTGTGATACCTTGGAGGTAGCAGTAGTAGTTATTGTTGTTCAACCTGTTGAAAGTAGTTCTTGGCCGAAACCTATTTTCCATGCATCGTAGAGAGCCCACGTGATTATTCCCTGGGTCACAGCTCCGGGAAGTGAAGCATCCCAGAGGTAGTTTTCCCCTTCTGTGCAAGAGCAAGTTTGTCCTCGGCACCTGCTGTAATGTTCCCAGGACATGGTGGTATACGGCAGAGAAACAAACCATTTAGTCCATCCACACAAACACACTTCTGGAGCAACTCAGCAGGTCAGGCGGCATTTGTGGAGGGAAATAGATAGATGACTTTTCGGACAGGACAAAGATCCTGACCTGGTAGTATCTATATGCTAAAACTCTCGTTTGTTATCTTGTTTGTGACTGAACTTCAGCCAAAACGGTACACGAAAGCGCGGCAATTTTAGGCCCACCTTACTCGCCATTGTCACTTTAGTGATAATGCAAGTCGTTTTATTGAAATCGGTGTTATATGTTTTAAGTTATTCACATTTTAAAGTTTAAAAGGAGGGGAGGGGGAGGGGAGGAGGAAGGGGGGAGTGGGGGGGGATGGGAGAGGGGAGTGGGGTTTGAGGAGAGAGGGGAGGGGGGGGAGGATAGGGTGCTGCACCAATGCAGGAGAGGTTTGGGCCCAACGGGTCCACTTTGTCTAGTAATATATAAAATTACAAGAGGTATAGATAGTATTTATTCACAAAATGCTGCAGTAACTCAGCAGGTCAGGCAGCATCTCAGGAGAGAAGGAATGGGTGACGTTTTGGGTCGAGACCCTTCTTCAGGGTAGACAGTCTGAACCTTCTTCTGGAAAGGTCAAGAACTGGATGCAGGAAAAATGTTCCCCATGTTGGGGGAAGTCCAGAACCAGGGGTCACGGTTTAAGCATTAGGGGTTGGTCATTTAGGACTGAGATGAGGATTTTTTTTTTCACCCAGAGAGTTGTGAATCTGTGGAATTCTCTGCCACAGAAGACAGTGAAAGCCAATTCACTGGATGTTTTCAAGAGAGAGTTAGATTTAGCTCTTGGTGCTAAAGGAATCAAGGGATTATGGGGGAAAATGCCGGAATGGGGTACAATCAGCCATGATCATATTGAATGGCGGTGCTGGCTCAAAGGGCTGAATGGCCTCCTCCTGCATCTATTTGCTATGTTTCTAGAGGGCAAAGCTCTTGGGTGAGAAGGGTTAAGTTTAAAGGAGATTTTTATACAGAACAAGGTGAGTTCCTGGAACACGCTGCCAGAGGTGGTGGTGGTGGAGGCCGCTATGATAGTGGCATTAAAGAGGCTGCATGATAGGCACCTGGATATGCAGGGAACGCAGGGACATGGATTACGTGCAGGCAGGGGAGATTAGTTGGACTTGGCTTCATGTTCAGCACGGGCATTGTGGCCATGTTCCTGTGCTGTTCTTGCGGCCATGTTCCTGTTCTATGACCCAGAAACATTGTATGTTCATTTTCCTCCACTGATGCTGGCTGACCTGCTGAGTTCTTCCAGCAGTTGGGTTTTTTTTTTGTTGCTCAAGATTCCAGCCTCTGCAGTGTCTGGTGCCCACATTTGGTCCAACCAGTTACCATTGGCACTGATGCTCCCCTCTAGTTTTCTTTGACTATTACACTGCTGACTCCCTCACTGTGACCTTCCTGCTCTTGCGACGCTCAGCCTCTCCATGAATGCACGATCAATGGTGTTGCATTGGTCACGTGTGCAACTACGCAGTGACATTCCCTTTTGCATGTTTGCATACACATGCAGGCGCCGCCATGTTTTGGCGCCATGTCCAAAGTCCGGTCCACCCTCTCTCTTGGTCTACTGGAGCGGGTGCCCGATCCTGGAAAGCCCCAGGCTCCTGCAGGGCCTATGTTAAAGTTCCGGCCTTGTAACAAACAGACAACCACGCAAAGAATCGACTTAAAGCACAAAAAGTTTTCCTACTTTCACCAAGGTGGGAGTGGCAGGACCATAGCAAGTATAATCACAATACTTGGCGGTCCCGGGCACCCACTCAAAGAATCAGCAGAATGAAGGTGACAATGCAGAGTCCACAAACAGATGTCTTTACCATATAGGGGAATTGTCTTTCTCCAAGTTAGCTGTCTGGGCTTAACTTTTGCAGTACACATTCCAGTGTTCCTGCCACTGGCCATGTACACAGTTTAGGCAATTATCACATTCTATTAGCCACATTTTCTTTAGTCAAGTATCCCAACAACCTCTGCAAGGCTAGGTAGCCAACTTTATCACCTCCTTCGACTGGATCAGCCCGCAAACCCATGTCCCTCTCCTCGCCCAGCCTTTGTTATTCTATTCACAAAATGCTGGAGTAACTCAGCAGGTCAGGCAGTATGAACATCGACATCTCCAACTTTAGATAGTTCTTCTGTCCCTCTCTTCCCCTCCTCCTTCCCAGATCTCTCTCTATCTTCCTGTCTCCACCTATATCCTTCCTTTGTCCCGCCCCCCCTGACATCAGTCTGAAGAAGGGTCTCGACCCGAAACGTCACCCATTCCTTCTCTCCCGAGATGCTGCCTGACCCGCTGAGTTACTCCAGCATTTTGTGAATAAATACCTTCGGAGAGAAGGAATGATCACTATTGATCACAACCTACTGTGGCAAGGAGACCTAGATTCCCCACCACTTACTGGTTGAAGAGCTTCCCTTTGACCCATCTATTGGAAACATTAAACCTAATTCTATTTCTTCAGAAGCCAATTGACCACCTGAGTTTTTCTAGCATTTCCTGTATTTATCTCAAATTACCAGCATCTATCGTATTTAAATGTTTTATTGTTGGATTTCTCGATTGCCCCCCTTTCTTGTCACTCGGTCGGACTGACTCTTTCTCCCAGTGGCCATTAGTATTTTTGACTGGGTTTAGTTTTGTCCATCCTTGCCTGTTGTGTGTGAGTGTATGTCAAGATAAAGCTTGGAAACGGGCTCTTCAGCCCTCCGAGACCACGCTGAACATCGATCAGCCTTTCACACTCGTTCAATCTTACCCCCTCTTTCTCATCCACTCCCTGCACACTAGACGCAATTTACAGAGGCCGATTAACCTACAAACCCGCATGTCTCACCCACATTCCGGACGCCCAACTGCATCTGTGATGAGTCTAAAGAAGGATCCCGACCCATATCGTCGCCTATCCCATGTTCTCCAGAGATGATGCTTGATTAGGAGCTGTGGATGTGAAAGTCGACAAAAAAAAAATCATAAGTCACAAAATGTTGGAGTAACTTAGCCGGTCAGGCAGCATCCCTGGAGGATGGGTGACGTTTTGGGTTGAGACCCTGCTTCAGATTGGCATTCCAGCATCTCCACTATGGTGATCTCGGGGTACTGATTGAGAATGATCAGCCATGATCACATTGAATGGCGGTGCTGGCTCGAAGGGCCGAATGGCCTACTCCTGCACCTATTGTCTATTGTGACCGTAAAGAGTATGAAGATAATTCCCAATCCGAAACGTCATCTATCCAAGTTCTCCTGGGATGCTGCCTGACCCGCTGAGTTACTCCGTGTCTTTCCTCGGTAAACCAGCAGTTCCTTGTTTCTCCAAAGTTCTTGAATCTATCCGCAGCCATTTGTTCTTCACTGTGCGCCAGAACCTCCCTCCGGTGGAAATGATGTGCCGTTTATCTTTCTGTTTCTCAGCATGAAGCCTTGTCGGAGTATCGGCCGATCCTCACTAGTAGTTCCAGTCATCACTCCAGGTCTTCGATTGCGGATCGCAAGCTGACCCTTATACCCATCATATTCATCCTCCTGAGAATGTGGAGCACAGTGAGGTTTATACTAATGCTCTACAACTCCGATGCTGTGCAGAATCGGATCCTGGTAATGCTACATGTAAGTACAGCGGCCCCTACAAGTCCCTTCTTGTGTGATATGCACTATAATCTTTTGCAGTCATTTTCTTTCCACTGTCTTGTAAACTTTGTATGTCATTTATGCATAATTTCTGTTTTGTGCGTTAGAATCATAGAAACATAGAAAGTAGGTGCAGGAGTAGGCCAATCGGCCCTTCGAGCCAGCACCGCCATTCAATAGGATCATGACTGATCATCCAGAATCAGTACCCTGTTCTTGCTTTTTGGACCATATCCATTGATCCCGTTAGCCCTGAGAGTTATATCTAACTCTCCCTTGTATACATCCAGTGAATTGGCCTCCACTGCCTTCTGTGGCAGAGAATTCCACAGATTCACAACTATCTGGGTGAAAAAGTTTTTCCTCATCTCAGTCCTATATGGCCCACCCCTTATTCTTAAACTGTGATCCTGGTTCTGGACTCCCCCAACATCAGGAACATTTTTCCTGCATCTAGCCTGTCCAATCCCTTAAGAATTGTATATGTTTCTATAAGATCCCCTCTCATCCTTCTAAATTCCAGTGGATGCAAGCCCAGTCGACCCATTCTTTCATCATATGTCAGTCCCGCCATCCTGGGAATTAACCTGGTGAACCTACGCTGCACTCCCTCAATAGCAAGAAAGTCCTTCCTCAAATTAGGAGACCAAATCTGCGCACAATACTCCAGGTGAGGTCTCACCAGGGCCCTGGACAACTGCAGCAAAACCTCCTTGCCCTTATACTCAAATCCTTTTGTTATGAAGGCCATCAGGCTATTTGTTTTTTTCTCTGCCTGCTGCACCTGCATGCTTACTTTCAGTTGTGTTATATGTATCTGTGTGCCTGTGATGCTGTTGCAAACAAGATTGTCATTGCACCTGAACCTCACCACACTTGTGCACATGACAGTAAACCCGACCTGACTTGCCTTGATAATTATCGCTGTGTATCAAGTTGGCAGCCTTCTCCGATTCACAATGTCATCAGTTTAAGCTACACTCTTAACCCTGAACATGTTCTATTAGTCGGTCAACAGGTAAATGACTAATTTTAAAAGAGAAGACAAGTTCGGGGCAACTTTTTAACGGAGAGATTGGTTGCCTGGAATGCCCTGTCAGGGGCGGAGGCAGATATAGCAGTGGCATTTAATAGACTACTATTAGATAGGCACGTGGATATGCAGGGTCTGAAGAAGGGCCTCAAGCCGAAGCGTCACCCATTCCTTTTCTCCAGAGATGCTGCCTGCCCCGCTGAGTAACTCCAGCATTTTGGAAATGAAGGATATGGATCGGGTCCAGGCAGAGATGAGTTTAACGGCATTGTGTTTGGCACGGATATTGTGGGCCGAAGGGCCTGTTCCTGTGCTGGGTTGTTACGTTTTCCCGGTGAGAGTAGTGTCCCTGGATCGGTGAGACCGAGCCCTGGCTGTTTATCAGTAACTGCCGTCAAGGCTGGAGCTTCTGTTTTGTTAGCGTGGATCACAGAGCAGTCATTGTGGGCTGGCCTGCCATTAGTTGCCTGAGGTAGCATTGTGAGTCACATACCCTTCCCACGAGTGCCCTGTCAACAAAGATGGGGGGAAAAAAAATCTGTTTTTGTATAATTTCATGTGATGTTCGACAGGGAATGTTTATTTTCTTCCTGAGGGGTGAGGAAAAAAACCTCGAGTTGAGCAGAGGGGGATAGAATTATCAGTTAAAAATAAACACGAATCTGAAGAAGGGTCTCGACCTGAAATGTCACCCATTCCTTCTCTCCAGAGATGCTGCCTGGCCCGCTGAGTTACTGCAGCTTTTTGTGTCTATTTTAAAACATTGGACTAAAGGCATAAGGGCGTGTGGCTATGATCTGGAGCCCACTGTTTGTGAGTGGGTTGGAAACAGAATCAATCTGTGCCTTGGAAGAAGAGTAGGTATTTTGGAGAAGAGAATGTAAAGTAAACCCTCACACTAATGGACCTCTATATTGTGGGTTTTGGTTATGGCGGACGAGGGCTCCCGTTGTATTGCCTCTCCCACCCCCCCCCCCCCCCCCCCCCACTTCCGTCAGGTGACACAGTGATCTGGTGCAGAGAGAGCGAGCAGCATGAAGGTGGCATGAGTACCGGGACCGTCCCGGCTCACCGCTTGTGGCGGTTCCTGGACTGTGAATTACTGCTTGGAGTTCCCCCCCACCCCCCAAATCTCCTCAATGCCATGTATCTTCCCTTCCCCCAGGCCTTGGGTTAAACATTACTCCCCTCACTCAGTTATAGCGGACGATCGGCAATAATGGACACCATTCTCCTCCCCCCTGCCTGTGGTCTGTTATTTAGACAATAGACAATAGGTGCAGGAGGAGGCCATTCGGCCCTTCGAGCCAGCACCGCCATTCAATGTGATCATGGCTGATCATTCTCAATCAGTACCCCGTTCTTGCCTTCTCCCCATACCCCCTGACTCCGCTATCCTTAAGAGCTCTATCTAGCTCTCTCTTGAATGCATTCAGAGAATTGGCCTCCACTGCCTTCTGAGGCAGAGAATTCCACAGATTCACAACTCTCAGATTCCTCATCTCAGTTCTAAATGGCCTACCCCTTATTCTTAAACTGTGGCCCCTTGTTCTGGACTCCCCCAACATTGGGAACATGTTTCCTGCTTCTAACGTGTCCAACCCCTTAATAATCTTATACGTTTCGATAAGATCTCCTCTCATCCTTCTAAATTCCAGTGTATACAAGCCGAGTCGCTCCAGTCTTTCAACATATGATAGTCCCGCCATTCCGGGAATTAACCTAGTAAACCTACGCTGCACGCCCTCAATAGCAAGAATATCCTTCCTCAAATTTGGAGACCAAAACTGCATACAGTACTCCAGGTGCGGTCTCACTAGGGCCCTGTACAACTGCAGAAGGACCTCTTTGCTCCTATATTGTGACCATTTGTGAGGGTTTACTCTATCAGGCTCTGGGGAATGAAGCTGATGAGATTATTACTGTATAAAGAGCTAGCATAGACGATGGACAAAAATAGCCTCCATAATTGCCACAGAGATCCTGTTCCATGCTTCACTGCTCAGTGGATCAAACAGCATTTTTGGAAATGAATTGGCGTATTATTTCACAACATAATTAAAGCAAGTTTGCAGGCAATACAGAAGAAGATGGCGTCTCGGATGGAAAGCAAAGTCCTCCCTGTGACCGCGTGGGTTTCCACCGTGTTCTTCGGTGTTCTCAATGACGTGCGGGTTTGTAGGTTAATTGGCCTCTGTAAATCGCCCCTGTGTGTAGAGGGAGTGGATGAGAAAGTGGAATAACATAGAACTAGTGTGAGCGGGTGATCGATGGTTGGCGTGGACTCGGTGGCCAAAGGGCCTGTTTCCATGCTGCATCCTTAAACTAAACACTGGCCTGGGGTGAAGGGGCAGAGTGTGGGCAGCAGGTGGAGCTGAATTATTGAGTGTCTGTTAAACTTCCATCTATGCAGCATCTCTGGGGGTATTGCAATGCACAATGCAACAACTGATTTTCAAACTGCAGCCATTGTTGGAATGCAAGGCGTGAGCTACTGTCAGTGACTGGGAAACTGCAGTGTACCGAACCAGGGATTGAATGATTGCGACTGTGTATTTCTGCGCAGCATCCTGACCGTTTTGTTTTTCTCTGTGTCTTCCACCCACCAGGGGATAGGAAACACCTTTCAGGGTGCAGCCAATTGCATTATCTTCGTCCTCTGCACCGAAGCCTTTCGGTCGCGGCTGGTGTCTGGTCTCTGCGGCTGCTGCAAGCGTGACTCCGATCCGGTGCCCTGCAAGGCCACGCTGAACCAATGCGAGGAGGTGCAGCCGTGATTGCCCGCGCGCAAACCTCCGCACAAAAACACTCTGCAAGGGCACTGGAGCTGCCCTACTTTCAACGGCTTCAAAGAAGGCCGTGGCGCGACACACGCTGCACTCCAGTGGTGAGGAGGGCCTTGCCTCACTTGCCAGTCTTTGCTGATGGAGGATGGATGTTTTCAAGGTGCTTTCAGTGGAATGCCCTGGCCATGCCCAGTTCACCAGCCCTGCAGACAATTGAACAGGGAACTGAAACAGGAAGGTTCCAGAACCACAGTGCCTGCTGCTCCGTTTAAAATCAGTTCTGCTGTCCTTAAATTTAAGTATTGCATTCTGTAAAGAAACTTTCACTGCACCATTTAGGCTTCCTCCTCCCTCTCCCTCTTGCTCTCCTCCTTTCTTTTCTCTCTCACTCTCCCTTCTATTCTTGCTCTCCCCCCCCCCCTTTATCTTTTTGGTCCTCCTCTCCCCTGTTGCTCTCCCTTTCTCTCGCTCTCCCTCTCCCATCTGACTCCCTCCCCCTCTTCTCTCTCTCGCTCTCCCTCTCCCCTCTGACTCCCTCCCCCTCTTCTCTCTCTCGCTCTCCCTCTCCCCTCTGACTCCCTCCCCCTCTTCTCTCTCTCGCTCTCCCTCTCCCCTCTGACTCCCTCCCCCTCTTCTCTCTCTCGCTCTCCCTCTCCCATCTGACTCCCTCCCCCTCTTCTCTCTCTCGCTCTCCCTCTCCCCTCTGACTCCCTCTTCTCTCTCTCTCGCTCTCCTATTCTTTCCCTCTCCCCCGTTTTCTCTTTCTCTTGCTCTCCCCATTTCTCTCTCTCTCTCTCTCTCTCTCTCTCTCTCTCTCTCTCTCTCTCTCTCTCTCTCTCTCTCTCTCTCTCTCTCTCTCTCTCTCTCTCTCTCTCTCTCTCTCTCCCTCCCTCTCTTCCTCCCCCCCCCCTGCCCCAAATCAATCTCTTATCACGCTGATGTGTGAGTTGTGATTCCTGTCAGTATGCACTACTAGTTATTCTGGTAAATGCTGGTTACTGGGGTTATGCAGCTGGCTGTAATTCCCAGCTCATCTTAACCGGTTTAGAAGTCACTAATTTGCTTACATAATCCTGGATTTGAACTGCCTTGTCTCTTGGCTCCTGCAAGAATCTCGGGAAGTAATTGGGCAATGTTATCCGCTGTGGTTCCTTGCTCAACACTGGTGTCTCTCTAAAGCTAATGTGGGATCCTGGATGGAGCTGTGTTGCATCTGATTCAACCTCCAGCGGTTTATTAATAACAAGAGACAGGAGGAGCCTAGGCTGACAATTTCCTGCTCGTAGTGTCAGTACTGATGCAAGATGCTTTACGCACTTTGAAATTATCTTCCTAAAGCATTTCCCCATCTCGATTATTATTTTTTTTAAATTATGTTTGATTTATTTCCTACACTCACAGCTTTCAGCTTCGGGCAGATGCTCAATGTTGAATTTATCTTGCCTCAAATAAACTGTCGTGTTTGCCTTAATCAAAGATCTTCATAAATCCAAGACTCTTTTGCCTTCGAAACCACTTTGAGCAGTTTGTTTTTCAGCAACCCGTCTTTTCATCTAATGCTGAAGGATCCAACCACTCTCTTTGGAAGTATTTATTGACTTGTATTTCAGTTGTCCTTGTGGGAATGTGAAACAAAATTCAAGGATGTGGGTGGAGAGGGGAGGGCAAATAGATTTTAACAAGGCATTGAATATGATCATGTTCTGGGAGCTTGAGTTGCATAGACATGACCCCTACCAAATGGTGGAAACTGTGACTTGCTTTTGACCAATTTGCTTTGAATTGAACAGTGAGCATTGGCTGCAACATGGATCCCCTTCAGAGATAGACACAAAGTGCTGGAGTAACTCAGTGGGTCAGGCAGCATCTCTGGAGAGAAAGGGCAGGTGACATTCTTCAGACCTTCATCACTCACCCATCCTTTTTCCCCCAGAGATGCTGCCTGACCTGCTGTGTTACTCGAGCACTTTGTGTCTATCTTCGGTGTAAACCAGCATCTGCAGTTCCTTGCAACACATGGATCCACTTCAGCAATTTATAATCTGAAATCACAGTAATTGGACCTAAATTAAGTGAGCAAGATTGGTCTATCCCAACTCATTGTTCATTCTGACGTTGTATAAGGAAAGTGTCTTTTACACTTCACCATTTTCAAATCCTTTTGTTTAGTTTTATTCTTAAGCAATGTGTCGGTCTTTGTACAATCGGTGTGAAAGTCAATAGACTTTCAATAGCGACACTCCATTGTGGTGACAGGTTATTTACTTTGGGTTTCCTGCTAGAGAAAGGGAGAAACAGACAGGACATCCTGAATATCAGTTACTTTACGACTCACTGGCTAATGGCTTTTGTTCCCTGGAAAATAATAGAGTGGTTCACACTCGTATTAAGTGACATTTGATTCTCAAAAGAAGTGTTATACACTGCCATAGGCAAACCCATTAGCTCATCTAGGCTATTCTGTTACATATTTCATTAAAAGGATTTTGTAAGTGGGTTTTCTAAATTTGTGTAACCTGTTACTCCACCTGAATGTAGCACTGAGCAAGTACTCCACCATACTTTGTAAATCCAGACCTATTTTCTCACTAGGTTTGAGCATAGATTTTGTCTCTATGGCAGAAGTATGTATTGTCTTTGCCAATAGTAATAAAGTATGTTTGCTAGACTACATGTTTTGTCTTCATTTTGGGTTAGTGAAACATCACAACATTACAAAAGTTTTTTAAATGTAAACTTGCGTTTTCTTTTGGACCAGCTTGTCAACTACTTTAATAAGGGCGGCACGGTAGCGCAGCAGTAGAGTTGCTGCTTTACAGCGAATGCAGCACCGGAGACTCAGGTTCGATCCTGACTACGGGTGCTGCACTGTAAGGAGTTTGTACGTTCTCCCCGTGACCTGCGTGGGTTTTCTCCGAGATCTTCGGTTTCCTCCCACACTCCAAAGACGTACAGGTTTGTAGGTTAATTGGCTGGGTAAATGTAAAAATTGTCCCTAGTGGGTGTAGGATAGTGTTAATGTGCGGGGATCACTGGGCGGCACGGACTTGGAGGGCCGAAAAGGCCTGTTTCCGGCTGTATATATATGATATGATGATATGATAAAGTCAACACGGACAATATCTCCTGCCTTGCGTTCATCAGTCTTGGTCACCTCCTCAAAAAACGCAAAGCCACGCTGACTATCCCTAATTAGCCGCTATCTGCCCTACCTAACTACTTTCTTTCCAAAAAAAATTCATGGCGCGACGGTAGAGTTGTTGCCTTACAGCACTTGCAGCGCCAGAGACCCGGATTTGATCCCAACTACAGGCGATATAAGAAAATAACTGCAGATGCTGGTACAAATCGAAGGTATTTATTCACAAAATGCTGGAGTAACTCAGCAGGTCAGGCAGCATCTCAGGAGAGAAGGAATGGGCAACGTTTCGGGTCGAGACTCTTCTTCGGACTGAAGAAGCCAACTACAGGTGCTGTCTGTACGGAGTTTGTACATTCTCCCTGTGACCATGTGGGTTTTCTCAGATCTTTGGTTTCTTCCCCACACTCCAAAGACGTACAGGTTTGTAGGTTAATTGGCTTAGTGTAAATTGCCCCTAGTGTGTTGTGCGTCCCATGACATCTAATGCCCCCTCTTAGCAGTGGCCTGCTTCACATTATCTATGTTCCCCTCCCTGAACTCGCTGACTTCCACATCCGTTTCCTTGGTGAACACAGATGAGAAGTCTTCATTTAGAACCTCACCTACATCCCCGGTTCCACATTGAATACACCTTTGCACCTTAAAGGGACCCCCTCTTTCCCTGGCCACTCCCTTGCACCTGATATACTTAAAATGTCTTGGAATTCTCTTTAATCTTACTTGCTAAGAATATTTCATGGTCCTTTTTGCCCTTAATTTCGTTAAGTTCATGCTGCACGATCTATATTTCTCAAAGGACTGTCTCGATCTCATTTGCCTACACCTGCCATATAAGCATTTAATTGACATATGTACCTGCAACAGATCAATTAAATTCTTACTTGCAACTGATCTGTAAACACAATATATAATTAAATAACCCAAATGCGTGGGGAAAAAAATCCCAAAGTCTTTTGTGCAACCAAAACAGTCGATAGTTCATAGTTTGGTTGGAAAATTGTTTTCAAGAGCCTGATGTATTTTGGATGTTTCCTTTTTTTCCCTGATCAAACTTCTCTATTCTTTGTCATTCAAGGTTTCCTCGTCTGCTCTTACCAGAATGAGTAGAGGTGTGAAAACAGGCCCTTCGGCCCAACTTTCCCACACCAGCCAACATGTCGCATCTACGCTCGTCCCAACTGCCTGCGCTTGGCCCATTATCACCCTCTAAATCTATTCTATCCATGCACCTGTCCAAATGTCTCTTAAACGTTAAGATTGTACCTGCCTCCACTACCTTCTCTGGCAGCTCGTTCCATACACCCACCACCCTTTGTTCTGGCACTGAACTCTTTACAACTCTCTTTTAAAAGACTGACAGTTTGTCATTTTACCAGCAAACACCTCGCCTGAATCTACTTTTGCCAGATCCTGTGCAGCGTTATTGAGATCAGCCTTCCCCCAATACAACAGCTTAACCTGAGGATCAACTTTCTCCCCTTTCCACAAGGACCTTGTTCCCATTGTGTTTCCTACTCTCACTTCACCACCTGCCCAGTTTCATTTACTAAGTTGAGAGCTCAATGTCTTTACTAAACGTTCCTCAAAAGATCTCCTTGGACAAGTTTAGAGATACAGTGTGTAAACGGGTCCTTTGGTCCACCAAGTCCATGCCAACCATCGATCACCTGTATTCTAGTTCTACATTCAACTGCATTTTGATTAGTTTGGAGATACAGCATGGAAACGGGCCCTTCGGCCCATCGAGCCCATGCCGACCATCGATCGCCCGTACACTAGCTCTATGTTATCCCACTTTCACATCCTACACACTAAGTGCAATTTACAGAAGCCAATTAACCTACAAACCTGCTTGCCTTTGGAAGGTGGGAGGAAACCAGAGAACCTGGAGGAAATCCACACCGTCACAGGGAGAACGTGCAAACTCCACATAGTCATGCCTAACAAATTTCACCCCAGTTAAGCCCCTTTCCCTGGCTAAGACAATCCCAGTCAATGCTTGCAACGTTAAAAATCCCCCACTACTGTGACCCACAGTTAATGAGCTGAGGTGGGTTTTTCAGTAGGACAAGGTGAAACTACTTGCAGAAGAATGGAACTATAAGAGGCCAGCCAATTACTAAGGCCCTGCAGTTAACGGGCTGACGTGGTTTTCAGTTGGACAAGCTGAAAGCAGTTCGCAGTCTGAGGAAGGGTCCCGACCCGAAACGTCACCTGTTCCTTTTCTCCCGAGATGCAGCCTGACCTGCTGATGTACTCCAGCACTTTGTGTCTGCCCTTGGAATAAACCTGAATCTGCAGTTCCTTCCTACAGCATCCTTGAGTGACTGCTCCTGCGTGGTTGCGTAAAGGGAAGAGAGGTAGAAGTGGAGCGGCCTTGAGTAAGTGCAAGGCTTTGGGTCGAGAGGCTCCAATGTAGAGCATGTTGGCTGGGTAAGGTAAGGTCAGGTGTTTTTCTAGAAGTTTCCTGGTGGGGGATTATTAAAATCTTCTTACAAGATGTCGGACGTGTATTCATTGTGCTAGTCACAACAGGGCCTTACAGTGGACATTACATGTGCGTTGCTTTTCTTTCATAAACTTTCCTTGGTCTTGTGCAGTAAGGATGGCAGGTCAGTTGTACGCTCCTCCTGCAGTGAGACCTCCAGTGCCCCCTAAGCCAAGGTCACACCTGTGGGAGGTGCGTCCAACTGCAGCTCCTTCAAGATGGCGTTAGGGAACTGGAGCAACAGCTGGATGACCTCGGGATCATCTGGGGGTGACTGAGGAGGTCAGAGATAGGAGTTGTTGCACTGAGGTGGTCACGCCTAGGGTAGGGGCAGAGAGTAGACGGGTGACCACCAGGAAAGGGAGTAAACACCAAAGATACTAGAGGAGCAAGATGGACCACTCTGTTGAAAACGCCTGTACTGAAGTGTAGTGCGCGAAGCAGCCATTTTAGTAAGCAAAACCCGCCGCTCGCTATGCCTCTCGTAGTGTAATCAGTGTTGTGGGGGAACAGTATGTGTGATGATACCATTAAAATGTAGAATATATCTCATCTATCAATTCACAGATTTTTGTTATTTTTCTTTATAAATGTTTCTGCAAGTTTCTGCCTACTAAAATGGCGCCGTGACATACTAGGGTTTTTAGGGTCGAGTGGTCTATCTTGTTCCTCTAGTATCTTTAGTAAGCACAGAGTACTGGAGTCCCCTGTGGCCATTACCCTTTGACAACTGATGTGTCCCTTTGGATACTGTTTGGAGGAGGGGGAAGGGTAAAGGGGGAAGGGGGGGAGGATGTCTAGGTATTGGAGGGCAACAGCAGTCTGGTCTGTGGCATGGTTGGAGCCTGGATCTGAGGCACAGCGGGGAGGGGGTGAATGAATTCAGGCAGAGCGATAGTGATAAGACACCTGTTAGGGGCACAGAGAGAGATTCTGTGGCAGTAATCAAGACTCCACGATGGTGAGGGGCCTCCCTGGTGCCAGGATGTTTCGAGCGGTTGCATGACATTCTCAAAGGGGAGGGTGAGCTCCCAGAAGTTAGAAGTTATTGTGTAAGTTGATTCAGCCTGATAGAAGGGTCTCGACCCGAAATGTCACCCATTCCTTCTCTCCAGAGGTGATGCCTGACCGGCTGAGCTACTCCAGCACTTTGTGTCTACCTTCGATTTAAACCAGCGTCTGCAGTTTTCTTTCCTACACTCCTTGGCACAAATTATATGGGTTGGAAAAGGGATGAGGTCCTGCAAAATGAATATAGGGAGCTAGAGAACAGGTTTAAAAAGCAGTACCTCCTTCCCAAGGTAGTGATCTCCAGGTTACTTCAGCGCCTCTTGCTCGTGAGGGCAGGAGCATGAAGATAGGGCAGATGAATGGGCTTGGGAGTCGGAGCAAGGGGGTGGGATTTAGATTTTTGGACCATTAGGATCTCCTCTGGGGCGGAGGTGACCTGTGCAAGAGGGACAGTTTGCTTCTGAACTGGAGCGGGATGAATATCTTCGCAGGGCGGTTTGCTAGTGTTACTTTGGAGGTTTTGAACAAGAGAAGTAGGGGGGTGGGAACATTGTAATAGATCAGAAATTGGAAGGAGTGATGGGAAGGTGGAGGTTCAGACCAGCAAATCTCAAAGGAAAGACAGGCAGAGAGAGGTGGCACAGCAGGAGAGTTACTGCCTTACAGCGCCAGAGACCCAGGATCGATCCCGACTACGGATGCTGCCCGTACGGAGTTTGTACGTTCTCCCCGTGACCTGCATGGGATTTTTTCTCTGAGATCTCCTTCCACACTCCAAAGACATACAGGTTCGTAGATTAATTGGAATGGAATACTTTAGTGTCATGTGACAAGGCACAGTGAAATTCTTTGCTTGCATACCCAGGCTCTGCAACTAGCCACCATAAATGGCACCGACACAGTTACAAAGTACCCCTGCCAGCGGCTCCTTTATTCTCCTCACCCCCCCCCCCCCCCACCCTCACGGTGGTCTCCCCACACCCTCAACGACCGTCGACCCGTGACGCATTGTCGCCAAGGAAGAGAAAAATGCCAGAATGCAAAATATCGTTTTTCTGCATCGCGGCTCAACAGTTCCAAAGATAACATTTATAGTCTGCAATGTGGTATGTTGGAAGTTTGGCACTACATGCTGGTTTATGGAAGGACCATTCAGAAGTGTCTCAACCGGAAACATTACTTATTCCTTCTCTCCCGAGATGCTGTCCGACCCGCTGAGTTACTCCAGCTTCTTGTGTCCACCTTCAGAAGTCTGATGTGAGGAAGAAGCTGTTCTTGAGTCTGGTGGTAGCACGTGCTTCTGAGCTTTTGTATCTTCTGTCCAATGGGAGCGGAGAAAAGAGGAAATGTCCTTCATTATGTTGGCCGGTTTCCTGAGGCAGCATGAAGTGTCGATGGTGATACATCTAGTCAGTGTGATGGACTGGGCCAGACCCACAACACCGGAGATTAAGCTGTTAATCTGAAGCATTTGAGACGAGTTTCTCTTTCCATCTCTTCTGCAAGTGTTAGTCAAGCTCCTGGTTCCCCTCCCACACTGTGGCAGTGTTGATCATCCCCTTCCATTTCAGGTTTCTATTTTGTGGTTGCATCGAAACTCACCTCAATTATCTCAATGGAGTTAGGTTAGGTAAGGGGGAAGTGCAGCGAGACCTGGGTGTCCTTGTACACCAGCCACTGAAAGTTGGCGTGCAGGTACAGCAGGCAGTGAAGAAAGCTAATGGCATGTTGGCCTTCATAACAAGAGGAGTTCAGTATAGGAGTAAAGAGGTTCTTCTGCAGTTGTATAGGGCCCTGGTAAGACCACATCTGAAGTATTGTGAACAGTTTTGGTCTCCTAATTTAGGCAGTGCAGCGTAGGTTCACGAGATTGATCCCTGGGATGGCGGGACTGTCATATGAGGAAAGATTGAAAAGACTAGGCTTGTATTCACTGGAGTTTAGAAGGATGAGAGGGGATCTTATAGAGACATATAAAATTATAAAAGGACTGGTCAAGCTAGATGCAGGAAAAATGTTCCCAATGTTGGGCGAGTCCAGAACCAGGGGCCACAGTCTTAGAATAAATGGGAGGCCATTTAAAACTGAGGTGAGAAGTAAACTTTTTTACCCAGAGAGTTGTGAATTTGTGGAATTCTCTGCCACAGAGGGCCGTGAAGGCCAAATCACTGGATGGATTTAAGAGAGAGTTAGATAGAGCTCTAGGGGCTAGTGGAATCAAGGGATATGGGGAGAAGGCAGGCACGGGTTATTGATTGTGGACGATCAGCCGTGATCACAATGAATGGCGGTGCTGGCTCGAAGGGCTGAATGGCCTCCTCCTGCACCTACTTTCTATGTAACATGGATAAATATTGCATTCAGGCACTTTTCAACCAAACACTTCAAAGTGCAGTAGCAGGTGTACAGGATCCACAGCACACGCCGGTAGCTCAGAGATCCCTCAAACAACTGAGATTAAAATGACCCAAGGAAATGCAAGAGACACTGATGTTAAGTCAAAACAGGAGGCACTTGGATGTTAGATGCCAGTGTGGCACAGTGGCACAGCTGGTGGAGCTGCTGCTTCTTAGTGCTAGAGATCCTGACCTCGAGTGCTGTCTGTGTGGAGTTTGCATGTTCTTCCTGTGACTGCATGGGTTTCCTCCGGGTTCTCTGGCTTTCCCCCATATTCCAAAGACGTGCGGGTTTGTACATTAATTGGCCATCTGTAAATTGCTCCCTGTTCCCAGCATTCAGCTCTACCAGTAGAACCTATAACTACAAATTCCCCTCGAGGTATGCCGACTTTGAAGAAGTTCTCCTTCTCTCTCGGATGGGAGTTCTGCAACACCCTTAGGATGTATTATGTTGCTCCCCCTCTGTGATTCCTCGAATCCCCTTGTTATCACCTCCTCCGCAGCCAACAGTGGACCATTGTGGGCTCCTTGGCCATCGGTGCTTGGATTGGTTCTGTACTTTTTCATACCTCCAGTTTCCCTCTCCTCTCACTCTCAGTCTGAAGGAGGGCCTCGACCCAAAGCGTCACCTATTCCCTTTCTCCAGAGATACTTGCTGACCCGCTGAGGTGCTCCGGCATGTTGTGTCTATAATAGAAACTGTTAGTGCAACCGGGACAGTGACCCTGGGCAGGCGTGCCTTTTAATTCAGACACTGCCTTGCTGTCGGCCATCTGTTCCCTGTAGCTGCAGGATGCGAGTGTGTGGTCATGTTGTGCACCATGGGTGTGTCACTGGCATCTCCTCAAAGCCGAAAGCTCTGGGTGGGATGTTCATTAATAGGCAGTGGCAGATCACAGATGTCATTGACCTTTTGAGCAGTTAGGCTTCTGACTGAACACGGGAGGCCGCCCATCGTGGGAGCCGGTGCCGGCATTCACAGGACCGAGGGGGAAGAAAGGGAAAGTGGAGCCAAGGCTGGGCTCCACCCGCTGGGCCCCACCTGTGGAGTCTCCGCTGGAGCATCAGGGGAGGCCATTAACATTCAGCATCAAAGCCTCTCGAGCCAGCAGCTTCCCGCACAGCTTGGTGTGTCTAGTTTAGATTCAAGGTTCATGATTCGAGATTCAGTTTATTTGTCACATGTACCAACTAAGGTGCAGTGAAATTTGAGCTAGTTGTATCTATAACTTAAAAAGGGGCAGTGTTGGTGCACCTCAGCAGGTCGGGCAGCATTCCTGGAGAACATGCCTAGGTGACGTTTTGGGTCAGAACCCTTCTTCAGTCTAATTGTGGGGGGAGGGAACGAAGCTAGAAGAGAGGGGGGAGGGCAGGACAAAGCTTGGCAGACTGCCATTTCCTCAAGGTATGTCTACTTTGAAGATGGCAGATTCAAAATGCTGGAGTAACTCAGCGGGTCAAGCAGCAGAAAGGTAGGCAGAGAGTGCAGGTGATCTCTGTGGCCATTCCCCTTCAAAACCAGAGAGTGCTGAGCTACTATCTACCTCTTTGGTGACCCTCGGACTATCCTTGATCGGACTTGCTGGCTTTACCTTGCACTAAACGTCATTCCCTTATCATGGGTAGACACAAAATGCTGGAGTAACTAAGCGGGTCAGGCAGCATCTCGAGAGAGAGAAGGAATGGGTGACGTTTTGGGTCGAGACCCTTCTTCAGACTGGTGTCAGGGGAGGGGGGGCGGGACAAAGATAGAATGTAGTCGGGGACAGGAAGACTAGTGGGAGAACTGGGAAGGGGGAGGAAGGGGGAGGGGATAGACAGGGAAAGCAGGGACTATCTGAAGTTAGAGAAGTCAATGTTCTTACCGCTGGGGAGTAAACTACCCAAGCGAAATATGAGGTGCCGTTCCAATTTGCGCTGGGCCTCAGCAGGACAGGCAGCATCTCCGGAGAGAAGGAATGGGTGACGTTTCGGGCCGAGACTGGTTGGGGATAAGGGAAAGGAGAGATATAGACGATGATGTACAGGAATAAAGAACAATGAATTAAGGATATGCAAAAATGTAATGATGATAAAGAGGCCATTGTTAGCTGTTTGTTGAGTGAAAAGGAGAAGTTAGTACGACTTGGGTGCGGTAGGGATTGGGAGAGAGGGAATGCCAGGACTCCCTGGGTGAAAACCCGAAATCTACCTGATATTCGGTTTCCTCCCACACTCCAAAGACGTAGGTTAATTCCCTTGGTATATGTGCAAAATTGTCCCTAGTGTGCGTAGGATAGTGTTAATATGCGGGGATCGCTGGTCGGTGCGCACTTGGTGTGCCGAAGGGTCTGTTTCCACGCTGTATCTCTAAACTAAAGTAAATTAAAAATTCAATTCAAGAACACTGTTGCTGGAAATGGTGCAGGGAGTGGAATCAGCTAAACGGGAGGATGAGGATTATGCTGTGCCAAATGAAAGCAGGGTTGTAGTATTAAAGAGCCAGTATGTGCACAATGGGCCAAATGGCCTCTCGCTTTGCTGCCAATCTCTAAAGATTTCTCATTATCAGTCAGTCCTAATATTGTGCAATATTACAGAATGCAGTTATTCCCCAGCAAACACTCTCCTCGAGTCTAAATCCAGCTTTCTCCAAACAACGATATCTTTCTTCACCGACCAACAAGCTAAATAACTCAGAGACACAAGGAACTGCAAATGCTGGAATCTTGAGTAAAACACAAAGTGCTGGAGTAACCCAGCCGGCCAGGCAACATCTGCGGAGGGAAGGGGACAGATGACATTTGGGGTTGTCATTTAACTTGAATGGATTTAACATAAATAAATCGCAGGAGTTTCTACACTCGATTCGAAGCTTTTTGTTTCCCTTTTGTTCTTTCCACTTCATGCCCTCTTGTTTCAGTCTGACTGAAGGTAGGTCCCACTTTAGCCGTAGTAGGCCAGTCTGTTCCTTTGCTCTTGTAAGACGAATGTCATGCGTAGGGAAGATCAAGAAGTGACACCAGACGCTGCAGATGCTGGAATCTTGAGCTAAAAACAAGGTGCTGGAGGATCTCAGAGGGTCAGGTAGCATCTGCGGAAGGGGGGGGGGGGGGTGACATTTTGGGTCTCTCTTCAAACTCTCAGAAGGTCAGGCGGTCTTGGTGGATGTCTTGTTGGTGTGTACAGGGTTAAAGGGAGCCCTGACTGTCACCTCGACTGCTGCAACCAGGTAAATCATCAACTAAAGACAATTTAATCAGTCGATAGCCCCGGCATTGCCACACCAGCTTTTTCTGGCCTACATTACGGCAGTAAAATTATTGCCGTACTATGATTAAGTGAGACTGACTTTTCCTTTACCTTTCAAGATAACAAATCCTTATTCAGAAGGCCCCAGTGGGCCGCTTGGCCTAATTCTACTCCTATTCCTTGTGACCTTATGACCTTATGACCAATGGGCAACGGCAGTGCAGTGGCTAAACGATGGATTGACAGCTAACGATTTGGACTATTGATCCAAGGCATGAACTCAAACTCCACATGTTGGCTAAGCAATTTAACTTCACGCAACTAAAAGAAAAAATTAGAATTCCAAAGAAAAATTGAAGTCCCATTAATGGTGACCGTGAATGTACAATTTGCTCGTGATATGTGGACACAAGCAGCTGCAGATTGTCCGTTTGTAAAAAAAAGAAAGACAAAGTGCACAATCTCCTCAGTATTTAGAGTATTGTGTTCAGTTCTGGGCACCATGTTGCTGGAAGGACGTTGTCAAGCTGGGAATGGTACAGTGGAGATTTACGAGGTTGTTGCCAGGACTGGAGGGTCTGAGCTACAAGCAGAGGTTGAGTAGGCTGGGATTCTACTCCCTGGATCTGATAGAGGTGCATAAAATCATGAGAGGAATAGATCGTGTAGATGCACGGAGTCTCTTGCCCAGAGTAGGGGAATTGAGGACCAGAGGACATAGGTTTAAGGTGGAGGGAAAAAGATTTCATCGGAATCTGAGGGATAGCTTTTTCACACAAAGGCTGCTGGGTGTATGGAACGAGCTGCCAGAGGAGGTAGTTGAGGCTGGGACTATCCCAACGTTTAAGAAGTAGTTAGACAGGTGCATGGATTGGACAGGTTTGAAGGGATAGGAACCAAACACAGGCAGGTGGAACTAGTGTAGCTGAGACATGTTGGCCGGTGTGGAGAAGTTGGGTCGAAGGGCCTGTTTCCACGCTGCATCATTCGATGACTCTATGACTCTATGCCGACTTTGAAGATATTCTTCTCCTCTCTCCGACGGTAGTTCCGTAAGACCCTCTCTCGCTGCTCCCCCTCTGTGATTCCTGCTGGTCTCCTGCTCTTCGACTATAGCCGTCTGAAGAAGGGTCTCGACCCGAAACGTCACCCATTCCTTCTCTTCCCGAGATGCTGCCTGACCTGCTGAGTTACTCCAGCATTTTGTGAATAAATGCCTCTTCACCATGTTCTTAGTTCAAGGGATGGACAAAAACTGCTGGCATTGCCAACACCATCATATCCTCCTCTGAAGGAACCCCAGACAGTGGCACCATGACTACCTATGCAACATCTAGTCCTGGCTTCCAAACCAGGACATAAAGTGGTGGAATAACTCAGCAGGCCGGGGAGTATCCCTGGAGAACATGGATAGGTGACATTTTGGATCGGGAGTCATTCTTCAGACTGGCTAGCTCTTTGTAAACACACCTCGAATTTTTCTCATCGTGTCTTCCAGAATCTGCAGTCTCCCATTCTTTTCCTCCGGAGATGCTGCCTGACCCGCTGAGTTACTCCAGCACTTGGTGTCATTTCAGAGGCGTGTTGTGCAAATGGCAGACACCCCAGTCAACAGAGGAGAATGTCCCACGGTAAACGTGAAACTGCCCCTTCCTGCTACTTAGCGGGACAGGCAGCATCTCTGCAGGGAAGGAATGAGTGGCGTTGCGGGTCGAGACCCTTGCTCTGAAGTCTGAAGTCTGAAGAAGGGTCTCGACCCGAAACATCACCCGTTCCTTCTCCCCAGAGATGCTGCCTGTCCCGGTGAGTTACTGCAGCATTTTGTGTCTATCTTCGGTTTAAACCAGCACCTGCAGTTCCTTCCTACACCTTCCTGCCACTTCATGCAGTTGTGCACTTGACAGGATTTACAGTCGGGATTTAAGTAAAACGGCCTGATCTGATCCTCTAGCGGCAGGTCTCAGTCAGACTTGGCCGGGTTTAATACCTGTAATACTTGTAAGTTAAAGTTTTATGGCCTCTCGCAGAATCAATCGCACACCAGAGGATGAATAATTCAGGTGCCGTCAGTAAAGTGTTCAGCAGTTAATGGATTGCTAAACTGACGCAATGTTTACAAGCCTTTCTAACCGGGTCAATAAGATACAAGGAAATGTGAAGAATATTACTCCCTGCGCCGAAGGAATAACGGCTCCCATAAATTTAGTGCGGCACGGTGGCGCAGCGGTAGAGTTGCTGCCTTACAGCGAATGCAGCACCGGAGACCCGGGTTCGATCCCGACCACGGGCGCTGTCCGTACGGAGTTTGTACGTTCTCCCTGTGACCTGCGTGGGTTTTCTCCGAGATCTTCGGTGTCCTCCCACACTCCAAAGACGTACAGGTTTGTAGGTTAATTGGCTTGATAAATGTAAAAGTTGTCCCTAGTGGGTGTAGGATAGTGTTAATGTGCGGGGATCGCTGGGCGGCGCGGACCCGGTGGCTCGAAAGGGGCCTATTTCAGCGCTGTATCTCTAAACTAAACTAAACTAAACTGAACTAAATATTGTCCAGCACAGCAAAAGGAGAGCTTTCTGGAATGCTGCGTAAAGTGTGGACTTCAATTCTCTATATTTTCTGAATATTATAACGCACCTGTTTAAGTATCCGCTTGTCACAGTGGATGGTTCTCTCTTGTCTCTGGGTTAGATGGTTGGGCATCCACTACCCAGCTACCGGAACCTGGGACTGAAATACCTCAGCTAATGCTCTGCTGTGGTATTGAGGGAGCGCTGCACAGCCATCTTTCACTTTCTGCCATTAATCCAAGACGCATTCGTTCTCTCAGTCGGAGGAGTTCTTGGCGGAGAGGAAGAATTCCGCCAGAGTGTGGCAATTCTCCCCCAAAGTGTGTGGTTTCTCCCAGTGTTTGAGAATTCTTCCCCAAAGTCTTGCGTGCAACGTTCTCCCCGTGACCTGTGTGGGTTTCCCCCGAGATCTTCGGTGTCCTCCCACACTCCAAAGACGTGCAGGCTTGTAGGTTAATCCACTTGGTACAAATGTAAATTGTCCCTAGTGGATGTAGGATAGTGTTGATCCACGGTAGTGGGGATCGCTGGTCGGCGCGGACCCGGTGTGCCGAAGGGGGTTCTTTCCACGCTGTACCTCTAAACTAAACTAAGAACGTAGAACAGTGCAGCATAAGAACCAGGCCGCCGGCCCACAAAATCTAAGCCAAACATGACATCAAGACCGTCACCCATCTACCTGTACATAATCCATATCCCACCGTTCCCTGCGTATCCACGTGCCTATCCAAAAATTCCTCTGCATCGTTGCTGTAACTAGGTGACCAGAACTGCATACAATGCTCCAATACTACAAGTCCTGGTCAGCTTTTATTAACTAACGTCACTAAAAGAGGTGGTCTGGGTATGAACTCCCTGCTGTATGTGACAACCAGCAGTGCTTACAAATTGACGACCATACACCAAATCCACTGAAGGTCTACACTAATCAATGGCAATCTCCTCTCCCACACCAATGTCCCCACTTGTATTCTGCCGGCCATGCTGAGAAGGTCACATTGCCCTCACACCAAACACCGGATTCCATCAAACCACAGTAGAGTTGCTGCTTTACAACGCTGGAGACCTGGGCTCGATCCTGACGAGCGAGGCATGCTGTCTGTACGGAGTATTTACGTTCTCCCTGTGACCAACCTGGGTTTTCTCCGGGTGCTCCAGTTCCCTCCCACACTCCAAAGATTACAGGGTTGTAGGTTAATTAACCTCGGTAAAATTAGAAATTGCCCCCCGTGTGTAGGATGGTGTCAGTCTACGGGGCGATCGGTGGTTGGCACAGACTTGGCGGGCCGATGGGACTGTTTCTGAGCTGTATTTCTAAAGCCTAAAGTCTAAATTCTATTCTAAACTCCATCACAGCAAAGTATTGGCAGGAAGAAAAGATGTAAAGAGGTTCTCAAAAACCTCCCTGAAGAAAAGCAGCATCTCTACTGTTTAGACATTTTAGATTTTTTAGATTTAGAGATACAGCGCAGAAACAGGCCCTTCGGCCCACCGGGTCCGCACCGCCCAGCGATCCCCGCACATTAACACTATCCTACACACACTCGGGTCAATTTTTACATTTGCCCAGCCAATTAACCTACATACCTGTACGTCTTTGGAGTGTGGGAGGTAACCGAAGATCTCGGAGAAAACCCATTAGACATTAGGCTTTAGACTTTAGAGATACAGCATGGAAGCTGGCCCTTCGGCCACTAAGTCCGTGCCGACCAGCGATCACCAACACTCTAGCACTATCCTACACACCAGGGCCAATTTACAATTATTCCAAGGCAATTAACATACAAACCTGCACGTCTTTGGAGTGTGGGAGGGAACCAGGCAGAGCACCTGGAGAAAACTCACGCACGTCACTGGGAGAACGTACAAACTCCGTACGGACAGCACCAATAATCAGGATCAACACCGGGTCTCTGTCGCTGCAAGGCAGCAACTCTACCATGCTGCCCCTCTTGAGTTTCTTGAGAATCACGGGCCTATGAGGGCATCAAAGGTTACAGGGGTGAAGGCAGGAGAATGGGGTTTGAGAGGGAAAGACATGGTCGAATGGCGGAGCAGACTCAAGGGGCCGAATGGCCTATTTCTGTTCCTGTGTCTTATGGTCTGTGACTGCTCAGTGCAGATAAAGAACGCTCTGGATGGTATCAAGTCATGCATCTGGAGCACAAGGAAGCCCTACAAGTTTGGGCCACCGCACAAACTACCCAACCGCATGCCCCATCAATGGAAGAGTCTTCAGTTTCCACAATAGACAAAAAGCTAGAGTAACTCAGCAGGACAGGCAGCATCTCTAGAGAGAAGGAATGGATGACGTTTTGGGTCGAGAACCTTCTTCTGACCCATTCCTTCTCTTCAGAGATGCTGCCTGTCCCATGGAGTTACTCCAGCATTTTGCGTCTATCTTCGATTGAAACCAGCGCCTGCAGTTCCTTCCTACACTCTACACTTTCCACATTGGCCTCACCAACAGCCTCATCTTCAATCCTAAGGACACAAAGTGTCGGAGTAACTAAAGTCTGAAGAATTGTCCTGACCCAAAAAGTCACCTATCCATGTTCTCCAGGGATGCTGCCTGAGCTGTCGAGTTACTCCAGCACTTTGTGTATTTTTTTGGTAATACAATTCCTTGCATCTCAATCCTGAGGGAATACGTAAGAAAAATTGTTTCTGATTTACAAAGAGAAATCGTCTGTAAAGCACTTTGGGCAGTCATTAAATTTAAAAACTTGTTTGACACTTGTTCTTGAGTGAGACCATGAGATCTCGCCTGGCATGTTGCAATGCGTACAGAGGTAACTGCTTCGACTAATCTGGCCTTGATAGTTCCATCCACACAGGGGACAGAGGTTTAGGGATGTGTAGCTTTCCTGAGTACATAAGTTGTAGGAGTAGAATTAGGCCGTTCAGCCCATCGTCTGTTTAATCATGGCCGATCTATCTTTCTCTCTCAACCCCATTCTCCTGCCTTCTCCCCATAAGCCCTGACACCATTACCAATCAAGAATCTGTCAATCTCCACCTTAAAAATATCCATTGACTTGGCACCCACAGCCTTCTGTGGCAATAAATTCCACAGATTCACCACCCTCTGACTAAAGAAATTCCTCTTCATTTTTTGCAGCAGGTCTGAAGAAGGGTCCCAACTCCAAACATCACTCATCATTTTTCTCCAGAGACGCTACCCTGACCTGCTGAGTTACTCCAGCACTTTGTTTCTTTCTCGTTCTGGAGTGGTTCCTGATTTTCGAGATTCTCTTTTCCTCCTTGCTTCCTCCATTCTAGCTTCTGCACACGAGCGGGCTAAGCTTTTAGTGGGAAACGGAACGAGCCAGCGCTTGTTTTGAATTGATGCAGAAGCAGACATCTCTGGCCCTTCAGGATACTCTGCCGTTCCATCAGATAATGCAGGATCCTTTGCTAAAATCTACTTCCCATCCCAACCCACATCACACAATTCCCCCAAATTCCAAACAAAGCATCGTAACCAATCGTGAATGTAATCAGCAAATGAGTATCCTCTGGGATGCTGAGTCCCAAAGATTCACAAGTATCTGAAACCTAAAGAGACAATTGCACATCTAATGTTTGTGTGCTAAAATCGTAGTTCCAACCATTACTTATTGTCTATCCCGAGTGGTAAAGCCCGACTTACCAGAAGGATCTTTAGTTGTGCAATGGAATCATGAGATGATATTGGGTGGGTTGAGACCAGAGTTAAGACCTTGCCTGTGAAATATGTAACTGAGGCAGGGCCGTTTTTACAGCATTATGGGCCCCCGGGCAAAGCAGTGTACTGGGGCCCCTACCGTTACTCTCCCCCACCCCCCTTTCCCTACCAGCCCCCCCCTGTCGTGCCGGCGGAAAGCACTTACCGAAAAGCACTTAGCGATGGACTTAGGGTGCTACATTGTTGCGAAAAGCACTTACATATCGCTGTGAGAAGCACTTAGGGACCGAAAATGTTGCGAAAAAAGCACTTATTGAACCTACATTTTTAAAGTAGTATTTATTTATTGCAAGTCACTTAACATACACAGATCAGCATGGGGCCCCTATGCTCGTGGGGCCCCGGGCAAGTGCCCATCAGGCCCATGCGTTAAGACGGCCCTGAACTGAGGTAGTCACTATTTTTACAGAGTTATACAGTCACAACAACACGGAAACATTTCGTTTGGCCTACCTTGTTCATACCAACCTATTTGGCATTCTGAGCAAATGAAATCAATTTAGTTTAGTTTAGATTGGAATTACAGCATGCAAACAGGCCCAATGGTCCATGAGTCCACGCCGATCATCGATCACTCGTTCACACTAGTTCTATGCTATCCCACTTTCTCATCCATTCCCTGCACACCAGGGGCAATTTACAGAGGTCAATTAATCTGCACACCCGCGCATCTTTGGGATGCAGGAGAGAACCGGAACACCCGGAGGAAATCCACATAGTCACAGGGAAAACGTGCAAATTCCACACAGACAGACAGCACCCGAGGTCAGGATTGAACCCAGGGTCTCTGCCGCTGTGAGGCAGCGGCTCTACCAGCTGTGCCAGTGTGCTGCCCTAAGTTGATTCTTAATAATTCCTGGAAAATAGTCAAATAATGGCAGCACGGTGGTGCAGCGGTAGAGTTGCTGCCTTACAGCCAATGCAGCGCCGGAGACTCAGGTTCGATCCTGACTACGGGCGCCGTCAGTGCGGAGTTTGTACGTTCTACCCGTGACCTGCTTGGGTTTTCTCCGAGATCTTCGTTTTTCTCCCACACTCCAAAGACGTGCAGGTATGTAGGTTAATTGACTGGGTAAATGTTTAAAAAAATTGTCCCTAGTGTTTGTAGGATAGTGTTAATGTGTGGGGATCGCTGGGCGGCGCGGACTCGGTGGGCCGAAGGGCCTGTTTCCGCGCTGTATCTCTAAAAAAAAAATGTCCACTTAGTTAAAATCTCAGTGAGTAAACGTTGGGATTTTCTCCCAATGTTCGTTTCCCCCCACATCCAAAAAAACGTGCGGGCTCGTAGGTTAATTGGTCGTCTGTAAATTGCCCTTTTTATGTTGGGAGTGGATGAGAAGGTGGGATAACATAGAACCAGGGTGATCGATGTCGGCGTGGTCTCAGTGGGATGCTGTATCTTTCAATTCAATTCAAAGAGCACAACTCGGGCAGCAGGACAAACATGGCTTCAGCTGCAGCAGGTTCCTCCCCTCGTTGTTCCATTGGAACTCGGCGGCATTTTCCTGAAAAATCCATGCCTTCACTGGATGTGCAGCATTTAAGAAGCCCAGCACAGTTGGAATGCACAGTTGAAGACGTTCCTTTGTATAAAATTCAATCTGGTATCAATTATTTTACTGATTGATATTGGATTAATTTTTATCACATGTTCTAAGATACTGAAAAACAGTGAAAAACTGTGTAATGTGAAAATTGCAGAGGTTATTTTGGGGGCAGCCATTTTGAGAGTGGCTGTTGTGCGTTGAGATGCAGTTCTTGAGGAGCAAGAGCTGAGGCTTTGCTTTGAGGGACTTTGCAGCAAGTTGGAGCAGCAGAGAACAGTTTAAAAACGCTCAAAGATTCTAAGTAGTGTTTCTTATTTCCCCTAGGAGCTTATAAAAAGGAGTCAGGATTCAAGTGAGCAGCCATTTTGGAAGTGGATGTTGTGAGGTTGAGGTGGAAGTGGTGAGGGTTGGTCTCGACGAGCTGCAGTGAACAGGCAGAGTAGGGGTGAGGTAAGAACTTTCACTTTCCTCTGTAGGCTTGGTTTACAGACAGCGTACTCCTCCTGCAGAATGTGGGAACTCAGGTAAACTTCCAGTGTTCCACCTCTACCTGAGGTGTTGACATTAGTTTAGTTTAGTTTAGTTTAGAGATATTAATGGAGCAGAACCACCTGCCTGGGAATTTGCACCTTCTAATGTTTCTAAAATGCGTTTTGCAATGCTTTTAAGTCTTTTACGACTTTGATATTTTTTTGTTTTCAACTACCTTTTGTTGACCCTATTACCTCTATAGGGTATCAACTGACGTGTCGAAGAAAAGACTCTAAACCAAGGTTTAGTACAACCTAATCTTTATTAACACTTGAGTAACTTAAACATGCATGCAAACAATTGACTTCTAATAACTTCCCATTTACTTTACCATTTCAACTTATCACTTCATAAACTAAATCGCAAGTGTGGCCTTGAGAAGATAAGGTGCCAGGAATGGGCATTTTGCAAACTAACTTTAATGAGAAAGAGATATGACCAGGCAATGCAATTAAGAACTCTCTAGCCTGTTTTGTTTATTCAGCCCCTGGAGGAATGACAACCTGAAACGATTGACTTTAAAGTCACGAGAGACTTGGGTTAGAACAAAGGCTTCCTTTCGAAGATTGAAAGGGAAATTCGTGTAAAAGAAGCAGGGTCCAACACATCGGCTGTGACAACGAGGGAACAACTATTGCAAGAAGAAGGTTCCAGAATGCGAAACTTAGAGAAGACTACCCCCAGAGAGAACTTGGCCAATTCATTCATGCGGGTAATATCTGGCTTCAAGTCTAGTTTACAGATACAGTACGGAAACAGGCCTTTTCGGCCCACCGGGTCCGCGCCGACCAGCGATCCCCACACATCAACTCTATCCTACATCCACGAGGGACAATTCTTTTTAACATTTACCAAGCCAATTAACCTACATACCTGCACGTCTTTGGGGTGTGGGAGGAAATCGGAGATCTCGGAGAAAACCCACGCAGGTCACGGGGAGAACGTACAAACTCCGTACAGACGGCACCCGTAGTCGGGATTGAACCCGGGTCTCCGGCACTGCGTTCGCTGTAAGGCAGCAACTGTACCGCTGCGCCACCGTGCTGCCACGGAAGAACTCTGGTGTGACCATCGACTATTCGCTTCCTGGACCCGCGAATGGCCATCTTGGCCAGGCCCAGGAGCAAACCGACAGGGAGACCCCTCCCCCACCCCCCCCCCCCCACCCTGTTTAGCTGCCTTGGGAGTTAGTTTTGAAAGAAAACACTGAACGCACGTATGTGTTTCTCTGAGGTGCATGATTGAAAGCTGCTAGACTTTAGACTTTACCTTAGATTTTAGAGATACAGTGTGGAAACAGCCCACCGAGTCCACACTGACCACCAGTCACCCGCACACTAGTTCTATCCTACACACTAGGGGCAACGTTACCGAAGCCAATGAACCTACAAACCTGCACGTCTTTGGAGTGTGGGAGGAACTGGAGCACCGGAGAAAACCTACGTGGTCACTGGGAAGACCTACAGATGGTGCCCGTAGTCAGGATGGAACCCGGGTCTCGGACGCTGTAAGGCAGCAGCTCTAACCACCTCTCCAATGTGCCACCCTTACCAGCTGTTGCCAGAGCATTCTGAGAGCTAGGAATGGAGGAGTGTCCAGGAGAGATCTGTTATGGTTAATAGTGTAAACAAACAACAACAATTAAACAAAAGGTGAAAGACCACATGAACCTTTGTTTGATGAATAATCTCGTTTGGTTGATCCCAATGGCCGTTGTATTTGATGCTCTTAAGAATAAAGTATAGCCATGATTGCCTTGTCCGATCCTAGCGGTGTGGTGGAAAGTTTTGTTTGACATTTGTATAAAATAAATAGCACTGTATTTATTTTAATGCAAAAAGTCTGCCAGGTCAGGCATATGAGCTCAGGGTATTTTTCGTCGGCAGATGGGATTGTGATATCATAGCTATCACTAAACCCCAGCTGACGGACGGGCAAGGCTGGCAGCTCAATGTACCGGAGTACAGATGCTGCAGTCATGATGGAGGTGAGCGGAGAGGGGCTGCATTCTTGATTAGGGAGAACATCGCATCAGTATTTAGGAAAAACATTCCTGGGGGGGAAGGTCCAGTGAGCAAATATGGCAAAAACTTAGAAAGAAGAGCATGATCACTGTGAAGGGATTGTAATAGCAGCCCCCAATCGTCGGTGGGTATTAGAGGAGAAAATATGTAGGGAGATTATCTTTAGAAGACTGAGGGGGGATCTTATTGAAACATATAAAATTCTTAAGGGGTTGGAGAGGCTAGATGCGGGAAGATTGTTCCCGATGTTGGGAAAGTCCAGAACCAGAGGTCACAGCTTAAGGATAAGGGGGAAGTCTTTTAGGACCGAGATGAGAAAACATTTCTTCACACAGAGAGTGGTGAGTCTGTGGAATTCACTGCCACAGAAGGTAGTTGAGGCCAGTTCATTGGCTATATTTAAGAGGGAGTTAGATGTGGCCCTTGTGGCTAAAGAGATCAGGGGGTATGGAGAGAAGGCAGGTACAGGTTACTGAGCTGGATGATCAGCCATGATCATATTGAATGGCGGTGCAGGCTCGAAGGGCCGAATGGCCTACTCCTGCACCTATTTTCTATGTTTCTATGTTTCTATATTATAGATAGCCCGACAGAGGAATAATAGAGTTGGAATGGTAGGTGATTTTTAGCTTCCTTTGTGTTGACTGGGACTGTCAGAGTGTAAAAAGCTTGGATGGAGCAAAATATGTTAAATGTGCCCAGTAAATTTTCCTCAGGCAGTACATGGCACTACCAGAGAGGGGACAACACTTAACCTCCTTATGTACAATGAGGCAAGATAAGTGGTCGGAGTGTTAATGGGGTGCATTTTGCGACCAGGAACCATCATTTTAGCTTAGTTTAGTTTAGTTTAGAGATACAGAGTGGGGACAGGCCCCTTGGCCCACTGAGTCCGCACCGACCAGCGATCCCCGTACACGAGCACTATCCTACACACCAGGGACAATTTACAATTTTTACCGAATCCAATTATCCTACAAACCTGCACGTCTTTGGAGCGTGGGAGAAATCCGGAGCACCCGGAGAAAACCCACGCAACTCTCGGGGAAAACGTACAAACTCCATACAGACAGCGCCCGTGGTCGGGATCGAACCCTGGTCTCTGGCGCTGTAGGGCAGCAACTCTACCGCTGCGCCACCGTGCCGCCCCAAAGGTCATCGACTCAGCTTGATTAGATTCGATTAGTTTGAAAATGGTTATGGAAAATGATAGGAGTGGGTCACAAGTTAAGGCCCTACATTAGGGCAAGACTAATTTTTAGACAGGAACTTACGAAGGTTGAATGCAAGGGGCTGTTTACAGGTGAAGGGATGTCTGGCCAGTGGGAGGCATTTTAACGTGAGATAGAGAGAGTTCAGGCCCAACTTCCAGACACCCCACCATAATGGGGGCGTGGCTACGCCTTGCGGCTGTGGCTCACCGGCACTCTCTCCGTCTTTTTCTGTCTGTCTATTGTTACCGCTTAAATGTATGTATTGACCTATTTTTGTATATGTGGGGGGTGGTGGGGGAAACCTTTTTTCTAAATCTCCTCCTCAACGAAGATGCAACCTTTATCGTGTCGTATCTCCGTTTGCGCTATGGCCTAACACTGTGGAGTCGGCGGCCTCCAGCTGGGATCGACCTTGAAGCCTCTGGTCGCAGGGCCTGGACTTACCATCTCGGAGGCTTCGGCCACGGGCCCTGCAGACCGCAACATCGGGAGCTCGCGGGTCCCTGGCTGGCGACCGGCTTTCGGGAGCTCCAGCCGTAGCAGCTTCGACCGCCCTGAATCACGAGGCTCGATCGACCCGCTCGCAGGACCTTCATCGCCCTGCGTGGCTCGGCCGCGGCACTTTCCATCGCCCGGTGGGGGCTTAGGACCTTCATCGGCCTGCTGGGCTCGGCCCTGGGGCCTTCCATCACCCGGCGGGAGTTTCAAAAGTCGGGAGCCTCGATCGCCTCGAGGCAGCAGTTTGACTGCCTGACCGCGGGAGAAGACTGAGGAGGAGCTAAGACTTTTCTTTGCCTTCCATCACAGTGAGGGTGTGCCTGGAGCAATCACTGTGATGGTTGTCTGTGTTAAATTGTAATTGTGTGTCTTGTGCTCTTTATTGTTTATTGTCAACCATTTACTGTTTATTGTTTATTGTCAACCATTTACGCCGGACCCTGACGTGAGAGGACGCTGGCGCTGTTTGTTCGCTGCTTCTCCGTCTGGACAAATCTTTTGTTTGTTTGTTTGTATGTCTTGTTTGCTCTGTAAAGCGTCTTTGAGTTTCCTGAAAAGCGCTATATAAATTAAATGTATTATTATTATTAATATTATTATTATTGACGCCATCTACACTTTCATGCTGCCTTAGAAAAACAATCAACATAATCAAAGACCTGTCCCACCCTGGTCATTCATTCTTAACCTAACTCCCCATGGTTGAAAGGTACAGAAGCTTGAAAGCGCGCACCACCAGTCTCTGGAACAGCCTCTTCCCCCCATTTTGTCAGGCTTTTGAACGGTCCTTCCATAAGCCAGCGTACTGTTTGGTTTACCTCTACCCCACTGCGGACATTGGACTTTGTCCGTGGAACTGTTGCGCTACAATGCTGAGAACAAGATTCTGCACTCTGCATCTTCCCCTTTGCTCTGCCCATTGTACTTGAGTTTGGCTTGATTGTATTTATGTATCGTATTATCTGATCAGATTGGATCACATCCAAAACCAATAAACGTGACAATAATAAACCTAAACATGAAGGGCAAGACTCTCAGGATTAGAGAACACTGTTTGACGAGGGATATTGATGCTCTGGCCAGGATAAAGAAGGTTTGCTACAGGTCTAGACTGTTGGAATCTGGCAAATCCTTTGAGGTGTGTAAGGAATGTTGGCGTACATTTAAGAATAAAGGCGGGGGGAATACAAGGGGAACAAGAGATATCCGCAGTTATCCTAGATAAGGTAAAGGCTAAGAGATTCTTTCAGTATATTAAGAGCAAAAGGGTAACCAAGGACAGATTAGGTGCCCTAAGAAGTAATGATATCCCATGTGTGGAGACAAAGGGTGGCACGGTGGCACGGCGGTTGCTGCCTTACAGCGCATGCAGCGCCAGAGACCTGGGTTCGATCCCGACTATGGGTGCTGTCTGTACAGAGTTTGTACGTTCTCCCCATGACCTGCGTGAGTTTCCTCCGAGATCTTCGGCTTCCTCCCACGCTCCAAAGACGTACAGGTTTGTAGGTTAATTGGCTTGGTGTAAGTGTAAATTGTCACCAGTGTGTGTAGGATATTGTTAATGAGCGGGGTGATCGCCGGTCGGCGTGGACTCAGTGGGCCGGAGGGCTTGTTTCCGCACTGTATCTCCAAACTCAACGAAACACGGGAGATATGGGCATGGACTTTAATGAATACTTCTCATCTGTGGATCAAAGTATTTACTCTGGAAAAGATCGGGATCTCCGGGGAGAGAGGAGTGATGTTCTGAAACATGTCAATATTACGAAAGGGGAGGTGAACATAGAAAAGTACAGCACAGAAATAGTTCTCAGCCACAATGTCCATGCCGAATATGATGTCAAGTTAAATTAATCTACTCTGCCTGAATGTGATCCATGCCCCTCCATTCCCTGCATATCCATGGGACTGTCCAAAAGCCTTATAAAGGCCGCAGTCGTATCTGCCTCCACCACCACCCTGGCAGCATGTTACAGGCACCCACCACCACATGTGTATAAAAAAATCCTCGACCCATACATTTCCTTTAAACCTTGCTCCTCATTTTAAAGCCATGCATGCCCTCAAGCGTTTGACCCTTCCACCCTGGTGAGAAAGGTTCTGACTGTCTACCCGTTCACCGCTTCTTACAATTTTATATTCTTCTGTCAGGACTCCCCTCAGTCTCCGATACTCCAGAAAAAAAACCGATCTAAGTTTGTCCAACCTCTTCTTATTGATAACATCCTCTAATCCAGGCAACATTCTGGAAAACCTCTTCTGCACTTTTTCCAAAGCTTCAACATCGTTCCACGGATGGGGCATCCAGAACGGCACACAACACTCCAAATTGGCAGCCGTGATGGACTTGAAGGTGTGTATATTCTCAGGGCTCGGTCAAGTGTATTCTAGGATGATATGGAAGTCAGGGATGAAACTGTTGGGGTCCTGGCAGAGCTATCAACATCTAAAAGACACTGGGGTAGGTGGATGGATTGAGAAAGTTTAGATGGATATGGGCCAAACATGGGGAAATGGAACTAGCTTAGGTGGGGCATCTTAGTCGGCGTGGATGAAATCGGCTGAAGGATCAGTTTCCCTGCTTTATGACTCGATGATCCTTTCCTGTTTCATGTAACCCTTTGTCAGTGAAAGGAGTTTTCACTGAGCTGTTGTTAAAATGTAATCACTGTGATGTTCATTTAATCCCTGGACTTGAACCAGTTTTACATATCAACAGGCAATCATGCAGTCTACCAGATAACGCGTTCAAAGTGCAAAGTGTCAACTCTCAAGACATTTCACTTCAGGAGGCTGTGGTGAATCGGGAAACTATGGAGAATCAGGAGGCTGTGGAGAATCAGGAACCTGCGGAAAAGCGGGATGCTGAAGGAAGTCAGGAAGTTGGGGAGAAGCAGCAAAGTATGGATGCTTCTGGAGCAAGGAAGGGGGTGAGTTCTATCTTCTCCTGGTCATTTTCTACCTCCTGTCTTCATTGTTCTTCAGCGAAGGTCAAATGGTGTCTCTATGCCTTGCCTGTGACTAGTATTGCTTCCCCTGTATTGTGAAAATAAATCATAGTGGGCGCTGGAAACCTAAAAGTTTAAAACAGATATGCTGGAAACACTTAGCACGTTGGGCAGCATCTGATGGAGGTGATCGTTCAGGTCAATGTCCCTTGATCAGAGCTGGAATGTGTTGGAGATTTATCTTTCTCTGAGCAAGTGCAAAATGAAGAATGTTGTACATGATTCCATTCCTAATACAACGGGCCTCTGAAGTGCTCCTGGGTTAATGTTAAAGGGTATTGCACTGGGCCAGTGACACTGGAATTTCCTGGATCAATACCGTGCATTGTGTCGATGCAAGGAATGAGGTTGTGGTTATATCCTAATTTCATTCTATCATCAAACCCAGCTCAGGAGCTCCCAAAGCATCTCAGATCCAATGACACGCATTCTAGGTGCTGTTTCCTTCAACAATCATTTGCAAGTATACAACAGAGGGTAGTGTACGTCACAAGGCATATCGTTCCATGTACTTACAGGATTCACACTGTGTCTGCGGCATATCAATTTTTCTTTTACATGCATCCCTGTGAACGAGGATTTTGCACGGTTCCATCACTTTAGTGGGCATGAGCAGGCGGGCATTTCCGCACAGTGTAATCACTCAGCGCAGACTCCTACATCTTGGAATGCAACAATCTGCAGCATTTTGTTGTGCCCCCCCCCCCCCCTGTTACATAGAAACATAGAAAATAGGTGCAGGAGTAGGCCATTTGGCCCTTCGAGCCAGCACCGCCATTCAATATGATCATGGCTGATCATCCACAATCAGTACCCCGTTCCGGCTTTTTCCCCCATATCCCTTGATTCCCTTAGCCCTAAGAGCTAAGCCTGGTTTGGATGCAAGTTCCCAACTTGCCTTGGATCTGATGATATTTACCTTTTTGGTCCTTGTCAAAGATCCACAGAAACCTTATCAACTGCACAACCCTCAACGAAACAGATAGGCACCTCATAGACTCTGAAGTCTGAAGAAGGGTCTCGACCCGAAACGTCACCTATTCTTTTTCTCCAGAGATGCTGTCTGACCCGCTGAGTTACTCCAGCGTTGTGTGTCTATCATAGACTCATAATGTCATTCAGAATGGAAGCAGACGCCCCGGCTCAACTTGTCCATGGCAACCAAGTTGCCCCATCTATGCGAGACCACATTTGGCCCAGATCCATCCAAACATTCCCATCCATGTACCTGTCCAAATATGCTTTAAGTGATTGATTGATTGATGTCCCATTATCAGTGTTATTGCATGTGTGTGAGTCCAAACGAATGTGTGTATGCGTGTCTGTATGTGCGTATGCATGGGTGTGGGAATATCTGTTTGTGTGCATGTGTGTGGCTGTATACATGGTGTCTGTGTATAAATTAGTGTGTTTCGGTGCGTATCTGTATGCATGTGTGCATATGTGTGTGCTTGTGTTTGTGCATGCATTTGTGCATGCGTGTGTGTGTTGTCTGTGCATGTCTGTGAGAGTTTGTCTGTGTTTGTGTACACATCGAAACCAAGTCTCTGACGCTGTGAGGCAGCAGCTGTACCAGTGTGCCGCCCTAAGTGTTAGTGTGTACAAGTGTGTATTTATGTGTGGCTCCTTGTAAGTGTGACTATCTCTGCTGGTGTGCGATTGTGCAGATTCAAGAAGGTAAACAATCTGCTTTAGCTATGTTGGTCCGACGCAGCAGCTAGATTTGCATCTGAAGATTGGACAGGTGGGCAAGATGCTGGAGTGGTAGAGGTTGACCATGAATCTGAATCCAAAAACGATTCAGACTTGTAATAGATACAAGGCGCATTCCTTATTCAACTAACAGTTAGCCTACAACGGTTGTAAACAAGAAAACCAGCAGCCAAATGGGTTAAACAGTTTTAATCAAAGAAAAGAGAAAACAAAATAAATTATTGACTAATGGAAACACAAGGAACAGCAGATGCTGGAATCATTATTTTAGAGATATACGGTGGAAACAGGCCATTCGGCCCACCGAGTCCGCGCCGCCCAGTGATCCCCGCATATTAACACTATCCTAAACACACTAGGGACAATGTTTAGATTTTACCCAGTCAATTAACCTTCATACCTGTACGTCTTTGGAGTGTGGGAGGAAACCGAAGATCTCGGAGAAAACCCACGCAGGTCACAGGGAGAACGTACAAACTCCGTACAGACGGCGCCCGTAGTCAGGATCGAACCTGAGTCTCAGGCGCTGCCTTCGCTGTAAGGCAGCAACTCTACTGCTGCGCCACCGTGACCACCTTGAGTAAAACACAAAATGCTGGAGGAACTCAGCGGGTCAGGCAGCATCTGTGGAGAGATGGATAGGTGACCTTTTGGGGTGGGGACCCTTCAAATTATTGACCATACTAGGAAAGCAACCAAGTGACATGGAGCTTCCGTGCATGCTGTAGATCCCTTGGCGACTTGAGTGTCACAATAGTGCATGCGTGTGTGTGCTTAGGATTGCAAAAGATTCTCACTAAATGGATTTTGGTAAACTGGTCCATGAAGTAAAGAATCAAAATAATCGAGCATGAGTAAGTGAGTTCTAAACTAATCTGGAAGGTTAAGGTACAAAATATAGCAGGCAGGTTAGAAAACTGGGTGCAAATTTGGAGACAGGGTTGAGATGGATGGTGGATTTTCCAACTGGAAGTTGGTAACAAACAGCGGGGATTGTTGCTGGGACCTTTGATGTTTGTAGCATGTATAAATGAGAATTTAAGTGGCTTAATTAGTCAGCATGCAGATGACGTGGAAATTGGTGGAGTAGCTATCAAAGAAGGTTGTCTGACGATACTGTGGAACGTAGGTCAGAAAGATGTTGGGTGGTGTATGGGAAATATAATTTAATCCAGACAAGGGTGAGGTATAGCACTTTGAGAAGTCAAATTCTGGTAGGATGTAGAGTAATGTTGATACTCAGTAACGTGTAGAAAAGAACTGGTTACGACTTGCACATGGAAGGTTATAGTCAAAGATACTAGAGGAACAAGATGGACCACTCCGTTGAAATCGCCCATACTGAAGTGTAGTACGCAAAGGGGCCATTTTAGTAAGCAAAACCTGCCGTTCGCTATGCCTCTCGCAGTGTAATCAGTGTTTTGGGGAACAGTATGTGTGATTATACCATTAAAATGCTGAACATATCTCATCTATCACTTCACAGATTTTTGTTATTTCTGTTTCTGTAAGTTTCTGCCTACTAAAATGATACCATGACATACTACGGTTTTTAGGGTCGAGTGGTCTATCTTGCTCTGCTCCATTACCTTTGGTTACAGTACTGCAGATCATGAACCTGATAAAACTTTAAATCATTAAAATAAATTACACAGCAGCCTAGCAAAAAAAAGCCACTTTTATCGTTCCAATATTTTCTTTACCGTTTATTACCGCGCTCTCTCAAAATAAACGGTTCAGTGACAAGGTGACTTTACTTTTCCGCAGCATTTGACGGTTGTGCTGGCGTTAGCGACTCTCGTGTCCGTGTTTGGGTCTTCGTTCCAGTACGGGTACAACGTGGCCGTTATCAACTCTCCGAGTTTGGTAAGTGATGTGAAAAAAAATAATTATTTTGTATTTTTGATTATTCCTTCCTGGAATTTGCAGGATGGCTGGTGTTTTATTAGGTGACAGCGGCGAGCATCGGGAGGAAGGGCAGCATTTATTGATCCCTGGGATGGCAGGACTTTTAGATGATGAAAGACTGGATAGACTGGGCTTATACTCGCTGGAATTTAGAAGACTGAGGGGGGATCTAATAGAAACATGTAAAATTCTTAAGGGGTTGGAGAGGCTAGATGCGGGAAGATTGTTCCCGATGTTGGGGAAGTCCAGAACCAGGGGTCACAGCTTAAGGATAAGGGGGAAGTCTTTTAGGACCGAGATGAGAAAACATTTCTTCACACAGAGAGTGGTGAGTCTGTGGAATTCACTGCCACAGAAGGTAGTTGAGGCCAGTTCATTGGCTATATTTAAGAGGGAGTTAGATGTGGCCCTTGTGGCTAAAGGGATCAGGGGGTACGGAGAGAAGGCAGGTGCAGGTTACTGAGCTGGATGATCAGCCATGATCATATTGAATGGCGGTGCAGGCTCGAAGGGCCGAATGGCCTACTCCTGCACCTATTTTCTATGTTTCTATGTTTCTATGTCCCTAAGCACCCTTCAGACGGCGGTGGTGATCGGTGATTCTTGAACCACCCGTGGTTCTCCTGGAGACGGCGCTCCCACGGTGCGTTGGGGTGGGAGTTTCAGGTTCGAAACCCACCCACAGTGAATGAATGGGCAGGAAGGAACCACAGATGCCGGCTGGCACCGAAGAGAGACACAAAGTGCTGGAGTAGTGCAGGTCAGAAAGGATCTCTGGAGAAAAGGAATATGTGACGTTTTGGCTTGAGAGCCTTCTACGGTTCTTCACTTCAAACCCGAAACGTCACCTAACTGCTTTTCTCCAGAGACGCTTCCTGACCCATTGAGTTGCTCCAGCACTTTGTGTCTAACCTGTCCCAGAGTCCGGGTAGAGAGGAACAGTAGAGAGGTAGAGAGACAGGTAGAGAGGATCAGTGAATAACTGTTCTCTATTCCCAGATTCAGATGTTGTGTGAATTTGATGTGAACCTTCGGGTTGTGGCGATCCCATGGACCTACTGCCTTTGTCCTCTGTGGTAGAAGTTATAGTATACAGCAGTACAGCACAGGAACAGGCCATTCAGCCCACAATATCCAGATGTCAAGATAAACTATTTTCATCTGTCTGCACATAATCTGTATCCCTCCATTATTTGCATATCCACGTGCCTGTCTAAAAGTCTTTTAAATGGCATTATGGTATTGCCTCCATCACCACCACCCTTACCCGCACATTCCAGGCATGCACCACCCTCTGTGTATAAAGAAACCTGCCCTGCACACCTCCACTAAACTTTACCCGAGGGGTAACGTGAGAGTGATGTGGCGATCCCATGGGACCTACTGCCTGTGGTAGACGTTATAATATACAACAGGACAGCACAGGAACAGACCATTCGGCCCACAACAACCAAATGTTAAGATTGATTTCGATTTTTCCATCCTGGAAAAAAAGATTCTGACTGTCTACCCTATCTACGCCTTTCCGTCTTTTATATATTTCCATCAGGTCCATCGTGAGAAATGCCGACAAGAGATAATAAGATGAACTTAACAGTTAGGGCCTCCTGTGCAATGAAGTAAAGAAGCTTGTGCAGTGATAGGAAAACGAGGGAAATATTGGTAGGGTGAAGAGTGACCTGTGGAGCAGCGGTAGAGTTGCTGCCTTACAGCGCCAGAGACCAGAGTTCGATCCTGACTACGGGTGCTGCCTGTTTGGAGTTTGCACGTTCTCCCTGGGACTGCGTGGGTTTGCTCCGGGAGCTCCGGTTTCCTCCCATATCCCAAGGACGTGCGAGTTGATAGTTTGATTAGCTTCTGTAAGTTGTAGGATAGACCCAATGTACAGGGTGATTGCTGGTCGGCGCGGACTCAGTGGGCTGAAGGACCAGTTTCCATGCTGTATCTCTAAACTAAACTAAAATTTGTAAACGGTTGCACATATTGATAGCACTATAGTTAGCCAAAGTGGAGATGATCGGATAATTCTCCTGTCATTCATTTTTGGTGATCGCACCTCATTCTTCATAGAACATAGAACAGTACAGCACAGGAAAAGGCCCTTCAGCCCACAATGTCTGTGCTGGACATGATGCCAGGTTAAACAAATCTCCATCTGCCTACACGTGATCCAAATACCTCCATTCCCTCCGAGCACCTTCTACAGACTCATTCTGACAGTCTGAAGAAGGGCCTCGACCCGAAACGTCGCCCATTCCTTCCCTCCAGAGATGCTGCCTGTCCCGCTGAGTTACTCCAACATTTTGTGTCTATCTTCGGTCTAAACCAGTTCCTTCCTCCATGTTACTGAGTATCACCAGCTTTATCTGTTCCTGCACAAGTGGTCTCATCGAGTGAAATCTCCAGTATAATCCAGTGTGAAATAACTAATGCACTGAAGAGTGTGTAAAATGACCGCATTGCAAACTCCGGTTCATCTCTCAATAATATTCTTCCCAAAAACAACCAGCCCTGTGAAGTTCATAGTTCGTGCTGTGTTGGTGAGGACAATAAACAATATTATAAAAACCACTGAGCTAGATAATGAGACTTCCAGGTCATACAACTATCCCTTGCTCAGCCCATTATTTTAGTTGCAACACACCTTGTGTGAAATTAATATTTTGGCAGTGCTATATCATTATAACAAGGCTTTACGACGACTCAGATTTGATAGCTGCGCGGAGTCTCGCTGTTCAATCTTTCTCAAGGGCAATTAGATGCGGTACGGAGAGCAATCTCTCTGCTGCTTCTTGCAAACCGAAAGTTTGCTGCCAATCAGGGCCGTCTTAACGCATGGGCCTGATGGGCACTTGCCCGGGGCCCCACGAGCATAGGGGCCCCACGAGCATAGGGGCCCCATGCTGATCTGTGTATGTTAAGTGACTTGCAATAAATAAATACTTCTTTAAAAATGTAGGTTCAATAAGTGTTTTTATCGCAACATTTTCGGTCCCTAAGTGCTTCTCACAGCGATCTGTAAGTGCTTTTCGCAACAATGTAGCACCCTAAGTCCATCGCTAAGTGCTTTTCGGTAAGTGCTTTTCGCCGGCACGACAGGGGGGGCTGGTAGGGAAAGGGGGGTGGGGAGAGTAACGGTGGGGGCGACGGGGAGGGTGGGAGGAGGAGAGAGTGGAGGTGGGAGGAGGCAGAGTGGGACTGGGGAGGGGGACAGCAAGGGTGGGGGTTGGTGGTGGGGGGGGAAGAGAGAGTGGGGGAAATGGGGGTGCTGGGGAAAGGGGGGTGGCGGAGTGTACAGTGTTTATTCCTGTGAGTAGTTGTCGTAGGGGCCCCAGTACACTGCTTTGCCCGGGGCCCATAATGCTGTAAAGACGGCCCTGCTGCCAATCTCTACCCTGCCTATCTGTCTCTTCCTGTCCTTGACTTCTCCACCTCCATTTTGCGGGATAGATAAGCAACCTCCGAAAGCCCGTGGACTCCCACAGCTACCGTGACCACCGACCGTGCCCCCAGTCTCCCCGCCTCGATCGTATCTAGCCTGATGATGGTCCCTTTCCCCCGGTACTGCTGATGTCCCTTCCTCAGTTGGAGCTTCTCCTACAACAGGTGCCAAAGCAAGGGCCATTTACACCCCGGTCTTTCCCTCTTCTCCCCCACCGAAGAATTTAGTTTAGTTTAGCTTAGGGATACAGCGCCGAAAAAAGGGACCTTCAGCCCAGCGAGTCCACGCCGACCAGTGATCCCCTCACATTAATGCTACCCTACACGCACACCAGGGACAATTTACATGTATACCAAGCCAATTCACCTACAAACCCGTGCGTCTTTGGAGTGGGGGAGGATACCGAAGATCTGGGAGAAAACCCACGCGGGTCACGGGTTGGTGGAGCGGGAGCACGTGGCCGTTGGCTGGGTGAGGTCACGTGGGGCGCAGGGCGGTGACATCACCTTGTCCTGTATTTTGGAGTGAGGAAGTTGGCAACCCCTATCCTATAGATAGGGGTGCAGACCTGACCTCCCAACCTACCTCACTGAGGCCCTTGAACTTTTTATGTCAACACATTCTCTGCAACTTTAACTCTATAACACTGTAACACTATATTCTGTACTGCGGTATCTTTCTCTTTGCGCTCCCCTTTGGACTGTGCATGGCTTGATTGTACCATTGTGTTGTGCGATTTGTCTGGATAGCACTCGAACAGAGTTTTTTACTGTATTTCGGTACACGTGACAATAATAAATCAATACCAACCAATAGAGCACCCAAATGCTATTTCTTTATTTGCTGCACTGTGTATTTATGCCAATTCTCACTCTCAGACCAAGGATAGACGTCTCATTTTTCCTACTTTTAACCCAAACTTCTTCTGCGTTCATTGGATCATCCAGGATCTTCATTGTAATGCCGTCCTTATGCACCTCTTTCCCTTTCCCCATCTTTTAGCATTCCTAACTAACTATTTCCCTCTGGGACGTTGGAATCCATTCTTCCGTCTTCACTATTCCCAATCTCCCAGCAAAGCCACCTCAGGAGAAGCATCACCCATCCTTTCAGACCTTCGTCTTGAGTGACACGGTGTGGCAACCGGCCCTTCGGGCCACCGAGTCCACACCGACCAGCGAACACCCCGTACACCAACACTATCCTACACACTTAGGACAATTTGTAATCTTACCAAAAGCCAATTCGCCTACAAACCTGTAAGCCTTTGGAGTACGTGAGGAAACCGGAGCTCCTGGAGAAAACCCACGAAGGTCACAGGGAGAACATACAAGCTCCGCACAGACAGCACCCGTTGTCGGGAACAAACCCGGGTCTCCGGAGCTGTAAGGCAGCAACTCTACCGCCACGCCACTGTGCCACCCCATGCGCCAATGTGTTGCCCATTACCACCCCTCCTCCTCCCATCTGTGTAACACTGTTCCCAGGTGAAGCAACTATCTGCCCCTACGTGTTCTAATTTGCACTCAGTGCTCACAGTGTGGCCTTCTCGACACCAGGGAAACCAAACATCGATGGGGGAATCACTCTTCTACACACCCCCATTTAATTGCAAAAGTGACCCTGAGTTTTCAGTGGCCTATCACTGTAATACTGCATCCCGACATTGACTGACCTCTAACACTGTTTCACAAGAGTCCATCAAATTCTCAATGAACAACACTTCATTTTTCCATTGGCTCATTAGCCCTTCTCCAAACTTCAATTAGTTCAGACAACGAGCAGTCCCGGTCTTCTGCCTCCCATTTCCAGCATCCAGATTTTTTCCCTGTCTCTTCCTCTTGTATTTCGGATCTTCCCGATCTTTTCCAGAGTAAATACTTTGATCCGTTGATGAGGTACTCATTAAAGTCCATGCCCATCTCCCGTGTTTCGTTGAGTTTGGAGATACAGTGCGGAAACAGGCCCTTCGGCCCACTGAGTCCATGCTGACCAGCGATGACCCCGCTCATTAACAATATCTTACACACACTAGTAGCAGTAGAGCTACTGCTACTGGGTTCAATCCTCACTAAGTTGCTCGTCTGTACAGAGACCACATTGGTTTTCTCCGGGTGCTTCGACTTCCTCCCACATCCCAAAGACATCTGGGTTTGTCGGTTTATTGGCTTCTGTAAATTTTTCCTAGTGTAGGTGGGATAGAACTAGTGTAGGGGACCGCTAGTCGGCGCAGACCCGGTGGGCCGAAGGGCCTGTTTCCATGCTGCATCTCTAAATTAAAGCGGGGATCTTATTAGATAGTAGAGGAGTCTTCTCCTATGTGTAGGAAGGAACTGCAGATGCTGGTTAAAACCGAAGGTAGACAAAAAATGCTGGAGTAACTCAGCGGGTCAGGCAGCATCTCTGGAGAGAAGGAATGGGTGACGTTTCGGTCGAGAATATCAGGTCTGAAGATGCATTGTGGCTTCTTTGAGAAGTCACATCACATGAAATTAGACCTTAATATAGAATAAAGCCCTGGGGAGTGCATTCTGAAGAAGAATGTATTTCTGGTCTGGAGAAGGGTCTCGACCCGAAACGCCACCCATGATGCTGCCTGTCCCGCTGAATTTCTTCTCCTCATTTATTTTGTTGATCAAAGACGACGAGGTGTGATCTTCTGATCAGGATGATGCCTCCAGTTCCTGTGTAACCTCAAACACTACTTTCAGTACATGAACATTTCAGCAGCCATAGAACCAAGGGCCAAGGGCCACAACTCAATCAGCGGTTGCACTGACGTTGAGTAGCCTGAATGCTTTGTGTACCATGACCCATGTTTTGTCTTACAGCACATGCAGCAATTTTACAACACGTCTCACTTCGAACGGAAGGGGAAGTACATCGACAGTGAGTTCCTGACTGTGCTGTGGTCTCTCACTGTCTCCATGTATCCGCTTGGAGGATTCTTTGGGTCCCTAATGGTTGCCCCATTAGTGAATAAGTTGGGCAGGTGAGCAACTTATAATCAGCTGATCAAGGGCGCAGCGGTAGAGTTGCTGCCTTACAGCGCCAGAGACCCGGGTTCGATCCTAACTACGGGTGCTGTCTGTACGGAGTTTGTACATTCTCCATATTACCGTGTGAGCTTTCTCTGGGTGCTCCGGTTTCTTCCCACACTCCTCTACAGGTTTATAAGTTAACTAGACCAAGTGGACCCGTTGGGCCCAAACCACTCCTGCATTGGTGCAGCACCCTCTCCTCCCCCCCCCCCCTCCCCTTCCCCTCTCCCCTTATCCCCTCACCCCCTCCCACCCTCCCACCCTCCCTTCCCCCCTCTCCCCCTCCCCCTCTCCCCTTCCCCCCTTCCACTTCCCCCCTTCCCCCCACTCCACCCACCTCAACCCCCCTTATCCTCCTTCCTCCCAACTCCCCCCTCCCTCCACCCCCCTCCCTCCACCCCCCTCCCTCCCTAGGAGATAGATTTAAAATTTTAAATGCGAATAACTTTTAAAATATAACACCGATTTCAATGAAACTTCTTCCATTAGCACCAAAGGGACGACGGTGAGTAAGGTGAGCCTAAAATTGTTGCGCTATCATGTACCGTTTTTGCTGTAGTTCAGGAACAAACAAACAAACAAACAAACAAGTGTTTTAGTATATAGATTGGTTTGGTGTATGTGTAAAATTGTCCCTAGTGTGTGTAGGATAGCGTGAATGTGCAGGGATCACTGCTCAGTGCGGACTCGGTGGTCTGAAGGGCCTGTTTCCGCGCTGTATCTCTAAACTAAACTAAACTAAACAAAGGCGTGCAGGTTTGCTGGTTAATTGGCTTTGGTGAAACTGTAGATTGTCCCTAGTGTGTAAGATAGTGTTAGTGATTGCTGGTTGGCGTGGACTCGGTGAGCCGAAGGGCCTGTTTCCGCGCTGTATCTCACATCTAAAATCTAAAAGAAGGGCTGAAACCCGGAGCATCTGTAAGCATTCGTCTGGCTGAGAGCTTTAGCTGAAGCCACGAGCTGCAGTAAGCCTTAGCTGTGCCCTGAATAATACCATGTTCAACTTTAACAAGTGCATAGGATGGTGCTAGTGTACAGGATGATCACTGGTCGCCGCGGACCCGGTGGGCCGATGGGCCTGTTGCCACACTGTATCTAACGTGGTCTGACTCTCCTGTGTCCTACTGCTCCCCCCCTCCTACAGGGAACCTCAGTAGTGATGGGTCTTCCCCATCCCCCTCTTTTATCTAGGTTACCCCAACCACACCCCACCCATCTATATACTAAAACTCTCGTTTGTTATCTTGTTTGTGACTGAACTTCAGCCAAAACGGTACACGATAGCGTGACAATTTTAGGCCCACCTTACTCGCCATTGTCACTTTAGTGATAATGCAAGTAGTTTTATTGAAATCGGTGTTATACTTTTAAAGTTATTCACATTTTTAACTTTAAAAGGAGGGGAGGGGAGGGGGGAAGGGGGGAGTGGGGGAGAGGGGAGGGGGGGTTGAGGAGAGAGGGGAGGTGGGGGGAGGACAGGGTGCTGCACCAATGCAGGAGAGGTTTGGGCCCAATGGATCCACTTGGTCTAGTACAAAATAAAATCAGAAATGGCCTGTGAGATTATGTCCTGTTGCCAAGTTACTCCAGCTTTTCGTGTCTATTTTCTCTAAAGTCTAAAGTATATGTGTACCCCTGGGCTACATGCACCATTTTTTAATGCATTATGTATAATTGAACAGCAGTGGAAAATCAATCACTGCACTGAGTTGGCATCTCAGCACATACAGCATAAAACTGAATCGAAATGAAATGGATAAATGGAAAGGCGATGTGGTGACCGCTAATCGTTTTGCAGTTATGTCAAACAAATGCTCCAGTTTTATCACTGTTTAATACAATCAAAGCCAGGAAAATATTGGTACTGGCATTGATTTGTTGCCGCGATAATATCCTAGCTTTGTTCGTAAGGTTTAAAGGAGATTTTTAAATGTCACAAAGTTTTAAGGAGATGATCGGGGCAAATCTTTTAAACAGAGAGTGATGGGTGCCTGGGACGCACTTCTCGGGCAGTTGCTGGAGGCAGATACGATAGTGGGATTTAAGAAGCTTTCAGATAGTCGCATGGAAATCCAGGCAATGGAAAGATATGGATCATGTGCAGGCAGATAAGAGTTGGACTTGGTAACAAGATTAGAGATCAGTTTAACTTGGCCTTATGTTTGACATGGGCATAAGGTCATAAGTGAGAGGAGTGGAGTAGAATTAGGTCATTCGGCCCATCAAGTCTACTCCGCCATTCATCACGGCTGATCTATCTCTCCTTCCTGAACCCATTTTCCTGCCTTCTCCCCATAACCCCTGACACCTGTATCTACCTCTGCCTTAAAAATATCCACTGAGTCCACTTAGTTTGTACGACACACAGTGCCAGTAACTGGGGTTTTATTTGACGGAACTGCAAGGTGCATTGCGGCTTGTGGAGAGGGCACATCACAGTCAATTAGACCTTAATATAAAATGAAGCCCTGGCGAGTGGATTCTTTACCTGAACAATTGGTGGCAAGTCCGCCGTGTGAATCCATGGTTTATGCTCCATTGTACAGGAGGACGAGGTTCTTCCGCACTTTGCAAGGGGAAGAGTTCTTCCATCGCCCCAATTTATTCTAGAGATATGGCATGAAAAAATGCTCTTCGGCCCACTATGTCCACGCCGACCATCGATCACCTGCTCACGCTAGTTCTATGTTACCCTACGGTCTCAACCACTCCCTACACATTAGGGGGCAGTTTGCAGAGGCCATTTAACCTACAAAACCCACACGTCTTTGAGATGTGGAAGGAAACTGGAGCGACCAGAGGAAACTCACGCAGTCACAGAGTGAGCATGCAAACACTTCCTTCCACATCCATGATGAGATGGTGAAGGTGTGGAATTCTCTGCCTCAGAAGGCAGTGGAGGCCAGTTCGTTGGATGCTTTCAAGAGAGAGCTGGATAGAGCTCTTAAGGATAGCGGAGTGAGGGGGTATGGGGAGAAGGCAGGAACGGGGTACTGATTGAGAGTGATCAGCCATGATCGCATTGAATGGCGGGGCTGGCTCGAAGGGCTGAATGGCCTACTCCTGGACCTATTGTCTATTGTCTATTGTCTATTGAGATCCTTCCACATCAATGAGATCCTGCCTCATCCTTCTAAACCTCAGCGAGTTCAGGCCCAGAACCATCAGACGCTACGCTCTTCATCCATCACCCCAATCACCCCCAAGATCATTCTCGTAAACCTTCTCTGGACCCTCTCCAGCGCCAGCGAATGCTTCCTCAGACATGAGGCCCAAAAACCGTTCACAATACTCCACAGGCAGTCAGACCAGAACCTTATAAAGCCTCAGCATTACATCCTTGTTTTATATATTCAAATCCTCTCGAAATGAAAGCTAACATTCATTTGCCTTCCTTACTGCAGACTCAAACTGCACATTACACCTTTCTGGGGATCCTGTACTTGGACTCCCAAATCCCTTTAGCATCTCCAATTTTTGAATCCTCTCCCTATTTTCATTTAGAAAATAGTCCACACCTTTATTCTTTCTACCTGAGGGTCTTTGGGATGTGGGAGGAAACCGGAGCACCTGGAGGAAACCCGCACGGTCACGGGGAGAACGTACAAACGCCACACAGACAGCACCCGAAGTTGGGATCGAACCTGGGTCTCTGGCGCTGTGAGGCAGTGTCTCTACCAACTGCCCCACCGGGTCGCCCAAGTTGGGCAAAAGATGTCCGCTTATAAAAATAACGTGTTCTTTTGTAATATTATCTTGCACTATTAATGTAAGTGTGGGGCGGGGGGAAACCTTTCTTTTATTAGGTCTCTTCCCCGGGGCGCAGCTCGCCCGCGGGGCCTTCCATCGCCCGGCGCGGCTCGGCTGCGGGACTTAACATCGCCGGCGCGGCTCGGCCGCGGGACGTTTCAGTGCCCGGTGCGGCTCGGCCACTGGACTTAACATCGCCCGGTGCGGCCGCGGGACGTTTCAGTGCCCGGCGCGGCTTGGCCGCTGGACTTAACATCGCCAGCGCGGCTCAGCCGCTGGACTTAACATCGCCCGGTGCGGCTCGGCCGCGGGACGTTTCAGTGCCCGGCGCGGCTTGGCCGCTGGACTTAACATCGCCAGCGCGGCTCGGCCGCGGGACGTTTCAGTGCCCGGCGCGGCTTGGCCGCTGGACTTAACATCGCCAGCGCGGCTCGGCCGCGGGACGTTTCAGTGCCCGGTGCGGCTCGGCCGCTGGACTTAACATCGCCCGGTGTGGCCGCGGGATGTTTCCGTGCCCGGGGCGGCTCGGCCGAGGGGCCTTCCATCCCCTTGCGGGGGCTGTGCGTGTCGGTTGCCTCGGTAGGGGTCGAGCTGCCTGTCCGTGTGTGCGGGGGGAAGAGAGGGAAAGTTTTGTTGCCTCCATCACAGTGAGGGGGTGTTTGGAGTCACTGTGATGGATGTTTGTGTTGAGGTCGGGTGTCCTGTGTTCTTTTCTTTTTTTGCTGTGTCTTGTGACTGCTGAAATTTTGTTCGGTATTTATACCGAATGACAATAAAGTGTTGTTATGTTATGTTATGTTATGTTAAATTTAAATCCATTGTCTTTTGCTTTTGCCTTTCAGAAAGGGCACTTTGTTGTTGAACAATATATTTTCTATTGTCCCAGCGATAATGATGGGATCAAGCAAAGGAGCCAAATCATTTGAAATTATAATTTTTGCGAGAATCATTATTGGAATATGTGCTGGTATGTATTGCACCCTCTCACCCACCCCACCTGCTCCCCTTCGGCAGATCCCCCCTTCCCAGTTCTCCGACCAGTCTCACTGTCTCCGACTACATTTTGTCTCTGTTTGCTTTGTCGTTACCTTCTCCCAGCTAACAATGATCAATTCTATATTTTCCTTGATCCTCATTCCCTTTGTCCCATTTTCCCACCTTACACCTCCTTTTCTTTGTATCTCTCACCTGCCTTGACATCAGACTGAAGAAGGGTGGGGACCCGAAACGTCACCCATTCCTTCTCTCCAGAGATGCTGCCTGTCCCGCTGAGTTACTCCAGCATTCTGTGTCTTATCAGGTGGAGATTGTTGGCTGTTCATTGCTCCTTAAGACAGGGAGTGCAGTGCGGCTTTGATTCTGCGATATTAGTTGTTCAGCACATTGCAAACAAACTGATCACTGTGAAGCCCACGCTCCTGTAAATCATTTCAATGTGTGAATGAGAGGTATCAGCTGAGAGGGGAAAGATTTAATACAAACCTGAGGGGCGGAACGATGGCGCAGCGGTAGAGTTGCTGTTTAACAGCACCCGAGACCCGGGTTTGATCCTGATTACGGGTGGTGCCTGTATGGAATTTGCACCTTCTCCCCGTGACCCTGTGGGTTTTCTCCAGGCTCCCCGGTTTCCCCCCACAATCCAAAGGCGTACAGGTTTGTAGGTTGAAGGAACTGCGGATGCTGGTTTAAACCAAAGATAGACACTAAAGAAGTTGGAAGAACAGTCTCGACCTGAAACGTCACCCATTCCTTCTCTCCAGAGATGCTGCCTGGCCTGCTGAGTTTCTCCAGCATGTTGTGTCTATCACAGGTTTGTAGGTTAATTAGCTTCTGTCTATTGTCCCTAGTGTGTAGGTTGCAAAACTGGGATAACAGAAAACCAGCTTACACAGGTCGGCTTGGTCTAGGTGGTCCAAAGGGCCTGTTTCCACACTGTATTTCTAAACTAAATTAAACTGATCTGAAAGGCAATCATTCCACACAGAGAGAGGCGGATATATGAAACGAGTCGCCAGAGGAGGACGCCATTAGCTGCCACATGAACCTGGAGCTGGTGCTAGTCAGGGAACTATCTACCGTTTTCATTTCCTGAATTACCAATCTATCTGTGTAGGAAGGAACTGCAGATGCTGGTTTACACCGAAGATGGACACAAAATACTGGAGTAACTCAGCGGGTCAGGCAACATCTCTGGAGAAAAGGAATAGATGACATTTCGGGTCGAGACTTCTCCAGTCTGAAGAAGGGTCTCGACCCGAAACGTCACCTGTCTGTTTTCTCCAGAGATGCTGCCTGACCCGCTGAGTTACTCCAGCATTTTGTGTTTATCTTGAGGTTTGTAGATTAATTGGCTTCGGTAAAATAGTCCCCAGTGTGTAGGATAGAGCTAGTGTACCGGGATTGCTGGTCGGCGCGGACTCGGTGGGCCGAAGGGCTTGTTTTCTGCACAGCATCTCTAAAAGATCTAATGCTGATGTTTCCAGCATCCTGTCCATTGAACGGTGAGGCTGGCAAACGCTGTGTGCAAGTCTTTGCTGCCCTTTAACTGGTCTCCCTGGGGATTTCAGCACCAGGCACTCCTACGTCTTTTGTCTATTCGACAAAGGGCATGGATCGCATGAAGAATTCTAATTTTTGGCTGTAATGCAGGAAATTACATTGCGTGATCGATGATGTGATGTGATCAGTACACGTCTGGTGCCGGGGAAATGTTAGCCTTGCTGAAGTCAATTGTGTACGGAAGTGCTCAGGCTAATAGTTCATAATCTTCCTGGAAATTATCACTGGAGCAATCCACCTCGGGTAAATCTCCATGTGCAGGAAGGAACTGCAGGTGTTGGTTTACACCGAAGAGAGACACAAAAACCTGGAGGAACTCAGCGGGTCGGCTAGCATCTCTGGAGAAAAGGAGTCGTTGACGTTTCGGTGCCAAGACCTTTCTTCGGACAAAAAGACAGGAAGAGGGAAACAAGATTCATGAAAAGGTTCCGAAACAAGATCCTAAAGAAGAAGACACAAAGTGCTGGAGGAAGTCAGCAGTCAGGCGGCATCTCTGGAGAACATGGATAGGAGATGTTTTGGGTCAGGACCCTTCTTCAGACTGGGTGTGAAGAAGTGAGGGGAAGTGGAGAGAGGGTGAGGGTGGAGCAGATTGTCTCGGTTCTGGGAAACAAATAAATGTGCAAGAAGCTGTCTTCTTTGTGTATTGCTCAGGGTTTCCGGCATCTGCAGTTCATTGTGTCTCCATCTGATAATCCTGGAGTTGCAGAGTTTTTGCCTGTGATCAAGGGGGGAACATCCACTCCCTCTTAGAACTGGGGAATAAGTTAACTCTGAGCGCAAGGCATCATGAATGTCGCGAACTGTGTGCTTGGTGCAAATTGACTATAGTAATAATAGTTAGTGTATTTGTCATTCCACTCCTTACAGATCATGCAACGAATGGGACCAAACAGAGTGCCACCCGGGGGCCATAGTGCAATACAGATGCAAACCATATACACAGGGGATGACAGTGCAGTACAATACAATACAGTACAATACAATTAGACAGTGCAATACAACACAATACATATAGACAGGGGATAAAAGCATGTAAACGGTAAAAGGTAAAGCATTTAACCTAGAGTTTAAAGCATGTAAACGCTGAATTTAAAACCATCAATGAGAACAGGTAAATTATTGATTGCACATTAAATGAGATTATAAAGTGGAGAGTGCTAGGTGAAGTGCTAACGCCCCCCCCCACCCCCCCCCCCACCTCCCCCCCACCCTCCCCACCCCCCCCCCCACCCCCCCCACCCCCCCCGCCCCCCCACCTCCGAGTCAGGTGGGGCAGTTCGGTAGACGAGCAGCCTGAGGGAAAAAGCTGTTCCTGAACTATTGTCCCTGCTTTATCATTCCAGGACTCTCATCCAATGTGGTCCCGATGTACGTGGGTGAGATCTCACCGAAGAACCTTCGAGGTGCCCTTGGAGTCATCCCCCAGCTCTTCATTACAATCGGAATCCTGATCGCTCAGTTACTCGGCCTGAGAAAAGCTCTTGCGAATGACAAAGGTACTCCTCTCCAGTTCATGTGCCGCCGATGACAGGCCGAGTGGACAAAAGGCCCCCATTTTACCTCTTGTTGTTCATTTCAGGTTGGCCATTGCTCCTGGCACTGACGGGGATCCCAGCCGTGTTGGAGCTGATCCTCTTGCCCCTCTTCCCCGAAAGTCCCAGATACACGTTGATCCAAAGAGGTGACGAAGAGGGAGCAAAAGCAGGTAACTGCACTGAAGTAGAGCTCAAGTGGACAGAGTGGTCAAGAAGGCATATGCTTTGCTCACCTTCACTGGTCAGCGCATTGGGTATGAGAGTCAGGAGGTCATGTTGCAGCTTTATATTAATTTGGAGTATTGTGTAAAGTCGGGGGAAGCAGTGGTGCAGCGATAGAGTTGCTGCCTTCCTGTGCCAGAGACCCGGGTTCGATCCCGACTACAGATGCTGTCTGCATCGAGTTTGTACATTCTCCCTGTGACCACATGGGTTTTCTCTGGGTGCTTCTGTTTCAACCCATATTCCAAAGACAAGCGGGTCTGTAGATTTAATTGGCATCTATAAATTGTCCCTGGAGCGTAGGATAGAACCAGCGTAGGATAGAACCGTTGGTCGGCACGGACTAGGCGGAACGAAGGGCCCGTTTCCACCGTGCGTCTCTGAAGTAAACTAAACAGCTCTGGTTGGAAATTACAGAGAGAACGTGAAGACTTTGGAGAGGGTGTAGAAGTGGTTTATCAGAAGGCTGCCTGGATTAGAGGGCATTAGCTTTCAGGAGGGGTTGGACACACTTGGATTGTTTTCTTTACAATGCCAGAGGCTGGGGGGAGACTGACTGAAGTATATAAAGTGATGAGAAGCATACAGTAGATAGGGTAGACAGTCAGAGCCTTTCTCCCAAAGTGGAAATGTCAAAAACTAGAGGGCATAGGTTTAAGGTAAGAGGGGCAACTTGTAAAGGAGGTGTGCAGGACAAATCTTTTACACAGAGAGCCTACAACGCACTGCCAGGTGAGGCAGTTACAATAGTGGTGTTTAAGAGGCTTTTGGGTAGGCACATGTATACACAGGAAACGGAGGGATAAGGATCACATGCAGCTGGAGGAGAGTCGTTTAACCAGGTACGATGTGTGGCACAGATATTGTGGGCCGAATGGCCTGTCCATTGGCTATATGGTTCTATGCTTTAAGCTGTATGTGAGAGTCGTTTTTCCTACGTTATGACTTTGACTTTGGGAAAGGATTATTGTTGTGCAAAGTGTTTCGGAAGGAACTGCAGGTGCTGGTTTGCGCTGATGATAGACACAAAGTCCTGGAGTAACTCAGCGGGTCAGGCAGCATCTCTGGAGAGAATGAACGGGGAACCTTTCTTCTGAAGAAGGGTTCCGAACCGGAACTTCACCTGTCCCTTTTCTCCAGAGATGATGCCTGATCCGCTGAGTTGCTCCAGCACTTTGTGTCTATCCACCATTGTGCAACATCTGCCTGCACTGGAATACAGGTCATTCTCTCCTGACGCAAAATCCCAAACTATCATTGAAAATAATTAAAACCCATCATTAAATTAACAGAGATCCAATATTTTGTGTTGAAGCTTTAAGGCGTCTGAGAGGGTGGGATGATGTTGATGACGAAATTGAGGAAATGCACTTGGAGGATCAGTCGGAGAAAGCGGAGGGTCGTTTGTCTGTGATGAATCTGTGCTCATTCAAAGCACTGCGGTGGCAGCTGATTACAGTCATTGTGCTGAACATGGGACAACAGCTCTCCGGAGTCAATGCAGTAAGTGATGAAAACAATGCACTGGCCAACACGAGTAGCAGGTGGACGAATGGAGCTGCATTTATACATTCATAATTCCCATTTATTCCATGTATTTGCTCAGTACTCAGGGAGAGGGAGGTGCTGTACTTCGTGGTCCGGTACCTGTTGTACCTTTGTTGAGACTCTGGACGGACCACAAGTACACGTGTGTAAAAGGTTACAATGCTGGAGCTTAACTCCAGGCTGTTTATTCCGTGGCCACCTGGAACCAGAGTGGCCACCTAATCACATCATTACCTTATATACACATCACTACACAGGCAAACAAAGTAGTCCTTGTGATACAATAAAGTAGTCCCTACAATATCACAACAGGAGGGAGGTGCAGGGGGAGAGGGAGGTGCAGGGGGAGAGGGAGGTGCAGGGGGAGAGGGAGGTGCAGGGGGAGAGGGAGGGAGGTGCAGGGAGAAGGAGTGAGATGCAGGGAGAGGGGGGGAGGTGCAGGGGGAGAGGGAGGGAGGTGCAGGGGGAGAGGGAGGGAGGTGCAGGGGGAGAGGGAGGGAGGTGCAGGGGGAGAGGGAGGGAGGTGCAGGGAGAAGGAGTGAGATGCAGGGAGAGGGGGGGAGGTGCAGGGAGGGGGGAGAGTTGCAGGGAGAGGGAGGGAAGTGCAGGGAGAGGAAGGAAGGTTCAGGGAGGGGGAGAGGTGCAGGGAGAGGGAGGGAGGTGCAGGGAGAGGGAGGGTGATCCAGGGAGAGAGGGTGAGTTTCTGGGAGAGGAGGGAGATTACCTTGGGACATTCACCCCTTGACTAGGAAGCCTGCCACTTGCACAACACGCCTGTGAAATGACAAAAAGTGCTGGAGTAACTCAGCGGATCAGGCAGCATCTTTGGAGAAAAAAGATGGGTGAAGTGTCCTGTCCTGAAATGTTACCCGTCCTTTTTCTCCAGAGATACAGCCTGTCCCACTGAGTTACTCCCACTTTGTGGTCTATCATAGAACAGTACAGCGTAGGAACAGGCCTGTCAGCTGACAATGTCCATGACGAACATGATGCCAAGATGAATTAATCTCATTTGCCCGTACATGATCTGTATTTCTCCATTTCCTGCATATCCATGTGCCTATCTAAATGTCTCTTAAACACCACTATCGTATCTGTTGCCACCATCACCCCTGGCAGCACGTCCCATTAGGGGTGCCGACTATCTCACTCCCAAATAAGGGACAAGGTGACGTCACCGTCCCACGTGACCTCACCCAGCTAGCTCCCGCTCCACCAATGGCGGCCGCCCAGGCCGGGAGGCCGGTTGCTACACAACCTCCATTAGGCGGCGCCCAGGCCTCCGGACCTACAGGGTCCGGGCCTACAGGGTCCGGGCCTACAGGATCCAGGCCTACAGCGTCCGGGCCTAGAGCGCCCCCTGTGCCTAATATGAGACAAGGGCGGTCCCGTACGGGACAAACCAATTTAGCCCAAAATACGGGATGTCCCGTCTAATACGGGACAGTTGGCAACCTTACGTTCTATGCACCCACCACCCTCTGCTTAAAAAAACTTGCCTCGCGCATCTTCTTTAAACTTTGTTCCTCTCACCTTACAGTTATGTCCTCTAATCTTTGAGGCTGCGTGCTCTCGTAATAGATATGCGACATAATTATAAATTGAATCAAAATTTCAGAAAACTCAGAGATAGGAGCTCTAATGAGCTCTAATATTTAATAACAAAATAGCGCTGAAAATTACAGATCCCTGTCCTTAGGGGATTTTGTAATAGTGCTGAGAAACCTCATTCAGTGTATTCTCACTCTCTGTTTGCAGATATATTACTATGCAGACAACATATATCGCACAGCAGGGGTGTTGGAGAACGATATTCAGTACGTGACTGTTGCCACAGGAACTGTTAATGTGTTCATGACAGTCGCAGCAGTAAGTCATAACTGGGTTCTTCCTCATGATTGCTCTTTACCAGAGGTTAATACAGTTTAACATGCCTGTGTTGCAGTAACAGGGCTGAGCTCACACCTGCCATTATGTCCCACAGACTGCGATAATTGACAAGGTCGGGCGCAGGGTGCTTCTCCTGACTGGATTTGCTATTTGCTGCACGTTCTGCATGGTCTTAACAATGAGTCTGAACCTTCAGGTTTGTGTAAAGCCTTGTTCTCTGTAAATGGTGGCAAATTAATAAGATATACTCCATATTGCCAATAGGATCTTAAAGCACCCAATAACAAGTGGCTATTGACCTTGAAGTTATATAAGAAAATAACTGCAGATGCTGGTACAAATCGAAGGTATTTATTCACAAAACGCTGGAGTAACTCAGCAGGTCAGGCAGCATTTCGGGAGAGAAGGAATGGGCGACGTTTCGGGTCGAGACCCTTCTTCAGACTTATGTCAGGGAGTCCCAAGAAAGCAGATGTGGCTGTGGTAGCGACATCAGTCTGAAGAAGGGTCTCGACCCGAAACGTCACCCATTCCTTCTCTCCTGAGATGCTGCCTGACCCTGAAGTTATAGTACACAACTAGTTTGCTTCCATTTTAAAATGGTTTCCAAACATTTTTTTTTTTAGCAGACTAATAATACAGCATCATAACTCAATGGACAAAGGAATTTTATAAGCATGGGTGGAAATATTCTGTGCTTGGTTCACATCGCACACTTAAAGGTCGTCAACATTTTGCTCTTGATTCTGTACTTGTAATGATTATTACGACAAATCTACCAAAAGGTTTTCCTGCAATTGGGGAACTGGTGATCCGGCACCTCCTTTAATCCAGACTAAATTACAAAAGTGCACTTGAAATCCCTCCCCCCCCCCCCCCCCCCCCCAGATATTCCCCCGAAAATGTGGAGCCAATGCTGGGTGATGTCAATAGACAATAGGTGCAGGAGGAGGCCATTCGGCCCTTCGAGCCAGCACCGCCATTCAATGTGATCATGGCTGATCATTCTCAATCAGTACCCCGTTCCTGCCTTCTCCCCATACCCCCTGACTCCGCTATCTATCCTTAAGAGCTCTATCCAGCTCTCTCTTGAATGCATTCAGAGAATTGGCCTCCACTGCCTTCTGAGGCAGAAAATTCCACAGATTCACAACTCTCTGACTGAAAACGTTTTTCCTCATCTCCGTTCTAAATGGCCTACCCCTTATTCTTAAACTGTGGCCTCTTGTTCTGGACTCCCCCAACATTGGGAACATGTTTCCTGCCTCTAATGTGTCCAACCCCTTAATAATCTTATATGTTTCGATGAGATCCCCTCTCATCCTTCTAAATTCCAGTGTATACAAGCCTAGTCGCTCCAGTCTTTCAACATACGACAGTCCCGCCATTCCGGGAATTAACCTAGTAAACCTACGCTGCATGCCCTCAATAGCAAGAATATCCTTCCTCAAATGTGGAGACCAAAACTGCACACAGTACTCCAGGTGCGGTCTCACTAGGGCCCTGTACAGCTCTTTGCTCCTATATTCAACACTTCTCGTTATGAAGGCAAACATGCCATTGGCTTTCTTCACTGCCTGCTGTACCTGCATGCTTCCTTTCAGTGTCTGATGCACTAGGACACCCAGATCTCGTTGTACGTCCCCTTTTCCTAACTTGACACCATTTGCCCTCAACGGTTGGGTCTCTGGAACTCCAGCCTGGCCAGAGCCAGCAGATCCGTTCCCATGGCCGACTTCCGTGGCTGACTTTACGGACTAGTGTCTCAGCCCCTTGGTGGCTATTCTGGTACCATTGAATTCCTCTCGGAGGCCGAGACCTCTGTTGGTCTGGCAAAACAGATAATCCGGCAATGCTCTGAAACCAAGGGTGCCGGAAAATCGGTCGGTGGTGGACCTGCACTTCCTTTATAACAGCCCAAAGTTCCGATCACTTGCATTTTCGGCCCAACTCATCCATGCCAGCCAATAAACGTCATCCAAGCTAGTCCCACTTAACTGCACTTGGTCCAAATCTTTTCTATCCATGGACCTGTCCAAATGCCTTTTAAATGTTGCCATTTTACCTACCTCAACTACTTCCTCTGGCAGCTCGTTCCAAACACCCACCGCACGACGTGAACAGGTTACCTCTCAGGTTCCTATTAAATTATTCCCCCTCTCACGTAGTTGAATCAAATAACAAAATAACAACTGAATTAAATAACATGCAGGCAACTCTTCAATGTGCTGGAGTAATTCAGCAGGTCAGGCAGCATCTCTGGGGGACGTAGATAAATGACGTTTCAGGTTGGGACCCCTCTTCAACTGATTGTGGGGGGTGGGGGTGGGGTGAGAGAGCTGAACGAGAGGAGGGGCAGGACAAAGTCTGGCAGGTTATCGGTTGATACGAGTGAAAGGGGAAGATGGTTGGACAAAGGCTCGAAATGAAAAGACAGAAGGTGTGAGACAAGAATTTGAAAAGTTACAAATTGTCAAGTTAGAGGATGGAATATAGATGGAAGGGGAGGAGGAGGGGAGGAGTAGATGCGAGCCCGTGTGGGGCACGGGGGAGGGGGAGATGGAGAAATGTTGGGGAAGAAGGGCGAGGGGGAGAGTTTTGTAGATACCTGAAAGTGGAGAATCCAATGTTCATAACGTTGGGTTGTAGGCTAACCAAGTGGAATATGAGGTGCTGTTTTCTAGTTTGTGTATGGCCTCACTCTAGCTATGGAGGAGGCCCAGGACACACAGGTCAGTGTGGGAATGGGCAGAGGAGGTAAAATGGTTGGCAACCGGGAAATCCAGTAGGCCTTGATGGACCAAACGCAAGTGTTTGGTGAAACTGTTGGTTGGCTAATAGCAAAACAATGCTGAGAAACCTCACCCTGGTGATAGGATTGCTGCATTTAAGATTCCATTCTCAGGTGTGCTCGGCTGTTTGTTCATTTAATTGTAAAGCAAAAAAGTGCCAGAAATCTAATTTAAAAACGGAAGATTTAGTTTAGACATACAGAGTGGAAACAGGCCCTTTCCCCCCGAAGGCCACGCCGGCCAACGATCCCCGTACACTAGCACTATCCAGGGACAGTTTTACAATTTTACCGACGCCGACTAACCTATAAACCTGTACATCTTTGGAATGTGGGAGGAAACCAGAGCAACCGGAGAAAACCCACGCAGTCACAGGGAGAACGTACAAACTTCATACAGTAGTCAGGATCGAACCCGGGTCTCTGGTGGTGTAAGGCAGCAACTCTACCGCTGCGCCACCGTGCCGCCAAGATCGTCTAGATACTCAGCAGCTCAGGCAACATCTGTGGAAGAGTTAATACAACATCGACCAAGAACATTCCCTTTGTTTCTCTTTTCACAAAAGGGTGGCACATTTGGTAGAGCAGCTGTCTCAAAGCGCCAGAGACCCTGGTTTGTTCCGGACCTCCGGTGCTGTCTGTGTGGAGTTTGCATGTTCTCCCTGTGATTGCATGGGTTTCCTCCGGTTTCCTCCCACATCCTAAGGACGAGCGGCTTAATTGGCCTCTTTAAAATAGTCTCTGATGAGCAGAGAGAGGATGAGAAGGTGGGATTATATAAGAACTAGTGTGACCAGGTCACAGTGTGATGGTCGTCGTGGACTCAGTGGGCTGAAGTGTCTGTTTCCACACTGTATCTCTGAACTAAGTAGCTAAACTAAACTAATTCCAGGGACACCAGAGCAATCCTGATACAGGGCATCCAATTTGCACTGGGCCTAACTCTGGCAATGGAGGAGACCCAGGACAGAATGGTCAGATTGGGAATGGGAGGGGGAGTTGAAGTGCTGAGCCATCGGGAAATCAGGGTGGTTATCATGGACGGACTGAACGGAGGTGTTCAGCCAAACGATCGCCGAGCCTGCACTTGGTCTTGCCGATGTAGAGAAGTTGTCACCTGGAACAGCGGATACAGTAGATAAGGTTGGAGGAGGTGCAGGTGAACCTCTGCCTCACCTGGAAAGACTGTTTGGGTCCTTGGATGGAGTTGAGGGGGGAGGTAAAGGGACAGGTGTTGCACCTCCTGTGGTTGCAGGGGAAAGTACCTGGGGAGGGGGTGGTTTGGGTGGGAAGGGACGAGTGGACCAGGGAGTTACGGAGGGAACGGTCTCTGCGGAAAGCAGAAAGGGGAGGGGATGGGAAGATGTGGCCAGTAGTGGGTTCCCGTTGGTGGTGGAAATGTTGGGGGATAATATGTTGAATGCGACAGCTGATGGGGTGGAAGGTGAGGACAAGGGGGACTTTTTCCTTGTTACGAATAGGGGGAGGGGGAGCAAGAGCGGAGCTGCGGGATATTGAGGAAACCCTAGTGAGAGCCTCATCTATAATAGAAGAGGGGAACCCCCGTTTCCTAAAGAATGAGGACATCTCCGATGTCCTTGTATGGAACACCTCATCTTGGGCGCAGATGCGGCGTAGACGGAGGAATTGGAAGTAGGGGATAGAGTTTTTACAGCAAACAGGGTGGGAAGAAGTGTAGTCAAGATAGCTATGGGAGTTAGTAGGTTTGTAGTAGATGTCGGTCACTAGTCTGTCTCCTGTGATGGAGAGGGTGAGATCCAGAAACGATAGGGAGATGTCGGAGATAGTCCAAGTAAATTTAAGAGCAGGATGGAAATTAATGGTGAAATTGATGAAGTCAGTGAGTTCTGCATGGGTGCAGGAGGTAGCACCAATGCAGTCGTCAATGTAGCAGAGGTAGAGTTCGGGGATGGGGCCAGAGTACGCCTTGGATTTGGAGGAAGTGGGAGGAGTCGAAGAAGAAGTTGTTGAGGGTAAGGACCAGCTCTGGCAGATGGAAATTGGCTGGTTCTGCGGTTAAGCAAGAAACGGAGGGCTTTCAGTCCCTCTTGGTGGGGGATGGAGGTGCAGAGTGAAGGCTTGTTTACCTTCACTTTGGAATAGTTTTAAAGCAGCGATCCAATAGTATCAGCATTTGTCTGCTAACGGCAACCCAAACAGTAACCCTACGACCAACTCCCTGGGCTTTTCCTTGCACGATACATTATTCCCTTTATTTTGTACCTGCACACTGTGGACGGCTTGCTTGTAATCATATATTGTCTTTTCATTGACTGGGCAGCACGCAACAAAAAAAGCTTTTCGCTGTACCTCGGTACAAGTGACAATAATAAGCTAACAAACTAAACTCCAAGTGAGTTCCCCGAGTCTGGTAAATCTGCCTCAGACCACGGTAGATACGAGTCTGGGTTTCCCCGATGGTTTGCACCGGACGCAACATCCCAGCTGCGATTTATGAAGAGATATTCGGCGATTTATGAAGAGGGCAGAACTTTAAGGTCAGAGTGGGGCGGGGGGGGGGGGGGGGGGTTCTTGACACAGAGAGTGTTGTAGTGGTGGAAGGTGCTGCCAGGGCTGGTGGTGGAAAAAGAAGATTTTTGATGCTGTGCATCAGTGACTTGGAAAGTATTTTGAAGAGAAATGGGTTGGACACGTTAGAGGCAGGAAACATGTTCCCAATGTTGGGGAGAGTCCAGAACAAGGGGCCACACAGTTTAAGAATAAGGGGTAGGTCATTTAGAACTGAGATGAGGAAAAACCTTTTCAGTCAGAGAGTTGTGAATCTGTGGAATTCTCTGCCTCAGAAGGCAGTGGAGGCCAATTCTCTGAATGCATTCAAGCGAGAGCTAGATAGAGCTCTTAAGAATAGCGGAGTCAGGGGGTATGGGGAGAAGGCAGGAACAGGGTACCGATTGAGAATGATCAGCCATGACCACATTGAATGGCGGTGCTGGCTCGAAGGGCCGAATGGCCTACTCCTGCACCTATTGTCTATTGTCTATATTAACTGCTAAAATACATTGGATGCAAGAACACAATAACAATGCATTAGTATTAACAATGATTTAATGGAATAAATATGTTCTCTCCTTAGGCCGTGGCGAGCGACATGTCTTATCTAAGCATAATTTCTATATTCGTTTATGTTATTGGGCATGCAATTGGACCCAGTAAGTACACAAACCATCCAGTTATTTGCTCAGTTTTATTTAACACATGTGCCTTTTTATTAAACCATTGGTGCAGTTACAGATCGTGAAAATGTACCTTTCTTACCCAGTCTGGCATAGACTCCAGGCCCGGGAGAAAGTAATTTACATTTCTTACAGTATGTTTCTCTGCACTTTCCACTTTATATTAACCTTAGGGTAGCACAGATAAGTTAGACAGTCAGAATCTTTTTTGCAGGGTGGAAATGTCAAAGACTAGAGGGCAGAGCTTTAAGGTCAGAGTGGGAGGGGTGGGGGGGGGGGGGTAGGTTTTCTTGACACAGAGTGGTGTAGTGGTGGAAGTTTCTGCCAGGGCTGGTGGTGGAAAAAGAAGATTTTTGATGACTTGGAACGTATTTTGACCTCTGGTGCTGTCAATGTGGAGTTTGCACGTTCTCCCCGTCTGACATGCTTAGAATTTTATTGTGTCGGCTAACAGATTTTATGGACTATTGAACACGTTTTTATTTCATATTTTTATTAACTGCAAAAGTTATTATGCTGCCGTACGTATAATGTGTTAAAAAAAAAGGAGATAAATTGTGATAGAATCATGCAGATTCTCTGACACTTTTATCTAACATTTTACCTGTTGCACAGTAGCAATAATAGAGTACCCGGCAAGTTTAAAGGGATTTATTCACAAAATGCTGGAGTAACTCAGCAGGTCAGGCAGCATCTCGGGAGAGAAGGAATGGGTGACGTTTCGGGTCGAGACCCTTCTTCAGACAAAGGGAGCAGGGTTTGTATAAGCATTCTGGACCTTTGTTCTGGCCACAAATCCCCCTCTTGCAGTCAGGATCCCAGTTCATGTTCTGCAATAATAATCAGCCAGATATGAACTGGCAAGATTTCCAATAAATTAGACAATCGATATTTGGAGATTTTTTAGAATATAAAGTGGCGCAGCGGTAGAGTTGCTGCCTTACAGCGCCTTTGACCCAGGTTCAATCCTAACTACGGGCGCTGTCTGCACGGAGTTTGTACGTTCTCCCCGTGGCTGTGTGGGGTGCCCTGGTTTCCTCCCACATTCCTAGGAAGTACAGGTTTGTCGGTTCATTGGCGTTGGTAAAATTGTAAATTGTCCCTAGTGTGTAGTAGGATAGTGCTGGTGTACAATGATCGCTGGTCAGTGCGGACTCGATTGGGCTGAAGGTCTGTTTTCATGTTGTGTCTCTAAAAATAAACCTAAAAACCACAGGAACAGCCACTACTTCACCCCATGATGTCTGTGCTGAACATGATGCCTACTTAAACTAATCCTGTCTGCTGGCATGTGTTCCATACACCTCCATTCCCTGCATATCCATGTGCCTGTCTAAAAACTTCTAAAAAGCCATTGTCAAATCTGCTTCCACCACATTCCAGGAACTCTCTGCGTAAAATAAAAAAAATTCCCCCTCTCTGACCTCGAAGCTCTGCCCTCTAGTTTTTGGCATTTCCACCCTGGGACAAAAGGTTATGACTGTCTCCCCCATGGGTAAAATGAAGTGGAAAGTACATAGAAACATGCTGTGAGAAATGTAAAGTTACCTTCTCCCTGGCCTGGAGTCTTGTATACACTGGAATTTAGAAGGATGAGGGGGGGATCTAATTGAAACATATAAGATAATTAGGGGATTGGACACATTAGAGGCAGGAAACATGTTCCCAATGTTGGGGGTGTCCAAAACAAGGGGCCACAGTTTAAGAATAAGGGGTAGGCCATTTAGAACGGAGATAAGGAAGAACTTTTTCAGTCAGAGAGTGGTGAAGGTGTGGAATTCTCTGCCTCAGAAGGCAGTGGAGGCCAGTTCGTTGGATGCTTTCAAGAGAGAGCTGGATAGAGCTCTTAAGGATAGCGGAGTGAGGGGGTATGGGGAGAAGGCAGGAACGGGATACTGATTGAGAGTGATCAGCCATGATCGCATTGAATGGCGGTGCTGGCTCGAAGGGCTGAATGGCCTACTCCTGCACCTATTGTCTATTGTCTATTGTCTATTGTCTATTGCCAGACTGTGTATGGAAAGCAGACTTCAGATTAGTGAATCCAAAATATTTTCAAACAATCCAGTGGTTTCTTGGCTATGATAGTTTTAGCCCCTTTACTACTGGGGCTGAATACTTGAACTTAACTTCCCCACCTGCAATGGTGGAACAGAAAGGAGAAACAAAGCAGGGAAATGATAAAATCCCTTTCTTAAATACAGAAGAGTTTCCTCAGACACTGGCAATGGAAACAAAAGACAAGGAGATGTTCACCTTCAGAGAAGAAACAAATTGTTGGAGAAACTCAGCAGGTCAAGAAGCATCTGTGGGGGGGGAAAGAGGTGCTGACGTCTTGGGTCACGATCTTGCGTCGGTACTGATAGAGACTGAGAGAGAGTGAAGATAAACTATAGAGAGGATAGGGGGGGGGGAGGGTTAGTCAAGGAGCAACAAGCTATAGGTGGACCATGGAGTAGTGAGAGATGCTGAGTGGAAGGAGCCTTTAAGATGGAAGAATGTCCCAAGGTGTTTCACTGGGGTTTGATCTGACAATATATTGGGTGATGTGACAGAGAAAGGCTGAGAATAAGTTATGGAGAAACAGCAAAAGACACAAAGTACTGGAGTAACACAGCGGGTCAGTCAGGCAGCGTCTCTGGAGAACATGGATTGGTGACCTTTCAGGTCAAGACCCTTGAATCAGTCTGAAGAAGCGCCTCAACCCGAAACGCCACCACTCCATGTTCTCCAGAGACGCTGCCTGACTGACCCGCTGAGTTACTCCACGGCTTTGTGTCTTTTTATTGTCAACCAGCATCTGCTGTCTCCTTGTGTCTTCATTATGGGGCAGCAGGTTTGGGCCTTTGGGTGGGACAGGGATAATCACTGCAGATGAAGGGGGATCCTTCCTTGAGGAAGACCAATTCCTCACAACCCCTCAGCAGCAGTCTAGAGAGGGCCCGAAGCTGGAGTAGGCTTCACTCCTGGGATTAATTGTTCTGGGGTTTCAGGCTGAACCTGTTGTGAGCCATGCGGTGATTGATATCAAGGTGTGGTGTGCGTTGAGTGGTGCCATAGAACACACCTGCTCCACCTCAAACCACCTCCCCCCCCCCTTATCCTGTCAACCCCTGCCTCAGTTCTCCCCAGTCTCCACCACCGACCTCTCTGACCTCTTCACAGGAATAAAAAGTGCCACCTGCTCTCTGGACCCCATCCCCTCCAGCTTTGTCAAGGCCTGCCTTCCTGCTCTCTCTCCACTTATCACTGCAACAATAAACTCCTCCCTGTCCACTGGCATCGTCCCGCCATCCCTCAAAATCGCTGCTGTCACCCCCATTCTGAAAAAACCTGGTCTCAACCCTGACACCCCAAACAACTTCAGACCAATCTCCAACCTACCCTTTCTGTCCAAAGTTTTGGAACGTGCTGTAGCTTCCCAACTCAAATACCACCTCTCTACCAATAACCTGTATGAAACTTTCCAATCCGGATTCCGCTCCAACCACTGTACTGAAACTGCGCTCCTCAAAATCACCAAATGACCTTCTCCTCTCCTCCGACGCTGGCAACCTCAACATCCTCATCCTACTTGACCTCAGCGCCGCCTTTGACACCATAAATCACTCCATTCTCCTCACCCGACTTGAAACCTCCTTTAACATCACCGGCACAGCCCTATCCTGGTTCAAATCTTACCTCTCTGACAGGCACCAGTTCATCTCCATTAACAACTGTAAATCCCCCACCGCTCCCCTCCCCCAAGGTGTCCCCCAAGGCTCAGTCCTTGGCCCCCTCCTCTTCATCCTCTACCTGTTCCCCCTTGGTCAATTAATCCGCCGTCATGGTCTCAACTTCCACTGCTTCGCCGATGATATCCAGCTCCTCATCTCCACCAAGTCAATCTCCACCACCACACACTCTACACTGACAAACTGCATCACTGAAATAAAATCTTGGCTTCAATCAAATTTCCTCAAACTCAACTGCAACAAATCTGAAATCATCATCATTGGTCCAAAAACGCTCACCAAATCCACCCAAAACTTCATCCTCAATATTGATGGTTTCCCAGTATCCACCTCCCATCACATCCGGAATCTTGGAATCATCTTTGATCAAACCCTCTCCTTCGACAAACACATCAAACATATCACAAAGACAGCCTTCTTCCACCTCAAAAACATTGCCCGTCTCCGTCCATGCCTCTCCTCCACAGCTGCAGAAACCCTCATCCACGCCTTCATCACCTCCCGTCTGGACTACTGCAACAACCTCCTCTATGGCGCACCCTCAAAAATCATCAGTAAACTTCAATACATTCAAAACTCCGCTGCCCGTCTGCTCACCCACACCCCGATCCGTGACCATATCACCCCTGTCCTTTACAAACTCCACTGGCTCCCCATCCCCCAGAGAATCCAGTACAAAATCCTCCTCATGACCTACAAAGCCCTCCATAACCTGGCCCCATCCTACCTGACCGACCTCCTCCACAGGCACACTCCCACCTGCACCCTCCGCTCTGCTACTGCAAATCTCCTATCCCCCCACATCCGGACCAAACTCAGATCCTGGGGGGACAGGGCTTTCTCCATCGCTGCTCCCACCCTATGGAACTCACTACCTCAAACCGTCAGAGACTCCTCCACACTCACCACATTCAAAACATCACTGAAGTCTCACCTATTCAGTACTGCCTTCAACCACTGAAGGTCACCTCACCTTCTGTCTCCTTTCTCTGTTCGTTTACTTATTTATCTATTTATTCACTTCCCTATGTTCTCTAAATCCCTGTGAAGCGTCTTTGAGTATATGAAAAGCGCTATATAAATGTAATGTATTATTATTATTATTATTATTATAATGCACCTCCTCCATGCTTACGTGCACCACATTTACAGAGGGGCCAGATCATAGTTACAGACGTACACACTATGTTACTTAATATTTACTGGCATAATGCACCCTATTGTTGTGCTACAGGAGGGAATCTCTAAGCCAAGATGTCCAGACACAAACAAAGGGATAAGGGTAGGAAAAGCATTCTCTATATCTCCTGCTGGTAAGCATAAGACTGGAAGGAGAGCACTACAAAGAACTGCAGGTGCTGGTTTACATCGAAGATAGACACAAAATGCTGGAGTAACTCAGTGGGACAGGCAGCATCTCTGGAGAGAAGGAACGCATGACGTTTCGGGTCGAGACCCTTGTTCAGTCTCGATCCGAAACGTCACCCATTCCTTCTCTGCAGCCTGTCCCGCTGAGTTACTCCAGCATTTTGCGTCTAACTACATCAGGACATATTGAGAAGATGCTGAAAAATAGGAAAGACACTCCAAAACACACTCTGATTAAAAGATGCGCCATGGAAACAAGTTCTTCAGCCCACCGAGACCACACTGGCCATCGGTCACCTGTTCACACTAGTTCTACATTATCCCACTCTTACATCCATGTCCAACGCATTGGGGGCAATTTTACAGAGGGCCAATTAACCTAGAGACCCGCATGTCTTTGGGATGTAGGAGGAAACCGGAGCACCAGAGGAAACCCACCAGGTCACAAGGAGAACGTGCAAACTCCACGCAGACAGCGAATGTGGTCAGAATTGAATCTGGGTTTCTGGCGATGTGAGGCAGCAGCTCCACCAGCTGTGCCACCACACCGCCCCGACATCTAACGTGGATCGGTGTCATTTTGGAGGGACTTTGCTGGATTCCAAACATTGTTATTAATTCCGCTTTTCCTGTTTTTCTCCCTGTCAGGCCCGATTCCTTACGTGATAACAACAGAGCTATTCCGGCAGTCCTCCAGACCCGCTGCCTTCATGGTGGCAGGATCCGTGCACTGGCTGTCCAACTTCCTCGTTGGACTCATCTTCCCATTTCTCGAGGTGGATTTAATTTAAGCTTCGAGTTTTTTTTAATGGTTAAACATACTCCTCCACAACCTGTACTATGATGGAATCGACCTGTCGGCACTCCAAGGAAACACACAAAATGCTCGAGTAACTCAGCAGGTCAGGCAGCGCCCCTGGAGAACATGGATAGGTGATGTTTCACTCAAAATGTTCTCCAGGGATGCTGCCTGATCCATTGAGCTACTCCAGCATTTTGTGTCTTTCCTCGGTAAACCAGCAACTGGAGTTCCTTGTTTTTACGTTTTGTCTGCACTCCAATTTCATTGGGGTAGCAACTATAGAGAAAGTCAGGCTGTGGGGTCCGAGATTTTGGAAGTGGATCAGTGGCCAGTGTGGATGAATCAAGGAGCAGTGAATGAGCACCTGAAACCTACTCAATTAGATCACTAAATGATCTAATTGGGCCACACCTTTGCTTTTAAATTCTAACTGAGATTGTTGAGTCACTCACAGGGAAAGGGAGAAAGGGAGAAAGGGAGAAAGGGAGAAAGGGAGAAAGGGAGACTGGGAGACTTCCATTGCAGAACTCACAGCTTTATCTTTTGAGTGAGGCTTGTATTCACTGGAGTTTAGAAGGATGAGAGGGGATCTTATAGAGACATATAAAAGGATTAGACAAGCTAGATGCAGGAAAAATGTACCCAATGTTGGGGGAGTCCAGAACCAGGGGACAGTCTAAGAATAAAGTGGGGGGTGAGAAGAATTTTTTTCACCCAGAGAGTTGTGAAAAGAGAGTTAGATAGAGCTCTAGGGCCTAGTGGAATCAAGGGATATGGGGAGCAGGCAGGCATAGGTTACTGATTGTGGATGATCAGCCATGATGACAGTGAATGGTGGTGCTGACTCGAAGGGCCAAATGGCCTCCTCCTGCACCTATTTTCTATGTCTATGTTTTCTATGTAATTAGCCTACAAACTGTACGTCTTTGGAGTGTGGGAGGAAACCAGATATCTTGAAGTAAACCCGCTTGGTCACGGGGAGAACGTACAGACTCCATACAGACAGCACCCGTAGTTGGGATCAAACCCAGGTTACTGGCGCTGTAAGGCAGAAACTCTACCGCTGCGCCACCATGTTGCCCTTGGTGAGGGAGTTGACCAGAATAATACTTGGCCTCCAAGAGTTAAATTAGGGAGGGTGATTAGACATACTTGACTTGTGTTTCCTGGAATATAGAGAGTTCTATGATTCTGAGACTGTAATGTAATTTGATTGAAGTTCTGAAACTGTTTAAGAGTCGGAACAATGTTGGTTGGTAAACATGGGACTTGGAGACAAAGTCTTAAATGTAATTCCAGGCTTTTCAAGTAGAAACACCTAGAGGTGCTCTTGCACTCTGAAGAAGGTAGCAAATTGAAACACTCTTCCACAACTAGGAATTGATGCTGGGCCGGCCATTAATAAATCAATTGATCGATTTTTATTAACTAAGGATGTTGAGAGATATTGTGGAAAAGGTAGGTTTTTGAGGTTTGGGCATAGGTTATTCAAAGTGATACAGAACAGAAACAGGCCCTTTGGCCCAACTTGCCCCTGACAACCAAGATGCTCCATCTACACTTGTCCCATCTGCCTGCGTTTGAACCATACCCCTCTAAGCTTTTCCTATCCATATATCTGTCCATGATCTCATTGTATGGCAGGAAGGTATTTCATGATGATACTTGGACTCGAACCATCCACCCTCTGACTCAAGAGGTGGGCAATGTTCCACGAAGTAAATGGTTCACTCACATTGGCTGGGCTAGCCAGATGATCTCTGACTATTCATGTCAAAGTGTGGAACATTTCCCACTGGGAGTGACATACAACGTGAAGAATGTCTAGTGGTTTTGAGGGAATGTTTTCCATCCAAATGTTTTCCCAAATTCATCTGAACGAACAGCTTTGGAAAGGTTCCTGCCACATACACTAGGAGTAACTCTGCTTTTGGTTCCAGGGATGGATCTAACTTTATGCTCCATTTTTGTTGAATTTCACATCAGTTTCAGTTTAGTTTACTGTCACGTGTACCGAGGTACAGTGAAAAGCTTTTGTTGCGTTCTAACCAGTCAGCGGAAAGACAACGCATGATTACAATCGAGCCATTTACAGTGTACAGATACTTGATAAGGGAATAATGTCTAGTGCAAGGTAAAGCCAGCAAAGTCCGATCAAGGTCGCAGATGAGGTAGATAGTAGTTCAGGTCTGTTCTCTGGTTGTGGTCGGATGATTCCATTGCCTGATAACAGCTGAGAAGAAACTATCCCTGAAACTGGAGGTGTACGTTTTCACACTTCTGTACCTTTTGCCTGATGGGAGAGGGGAGAAGAGGGAGTGGCCAAGGTGTGGCTCGACATTGATGACTCCAAAAGCACTCATTTGGAAAACTTCACCTATTCTGAAGCACTAAGAATCCATTGAGAACAAAATGCATCAAAGTAGTGCATTTAAACAACATAGTTTGTGTCAATTGTTTGCACTTTGTGGAAGTCTTTCAGCAACAAGAGGTTCCCAAATAATCACTTTTTTCCTCCCAGAGGCAAAACCAGGCAGATGTTGGGAAATCCTGGATAAAAATGGGCAATGCTGGAAGTATTCAGCTGTTCAGGCAGCATCGGGGGAGGGGAGAAAGAGCATTAATAGCTCAGGTCAAAAACTCTTCATCAGAACTGTGAAAAGTTGGAAATGAAATGCGTCTTGGGTTGCAGGAAGGTGGTGCGACTAGTAGAGCTGTTGCTTCATAGCTCCAAGGACCAGGGTTCAATCTTGACTGTGTGGAGTTTTCATGTTGTCCCTTCAACCGTGTGGGTTTCCTTCGGACGCTCTGGTTTGCAGACGCACATTCCAAATATATGCAGGTGGGTTGGCTTCTTCACATTGCCCCCAATGTGTGGGTGAGTGGTAGAATCTGGGGAGAAGTTGATGAGCATGTCGGAGGAATAAGATGGGATTAATGTAGGACTGGTGTAAATGCGCACTTGATGGCTGGCAGGGTGGATGGATGGGCCTGTTTTTTTCTGATGAATTACTGATCTATGCCACATGAATGGGGCAAGGGGCAGGAAGAACCAAAGGAAAGGTAAGTGACAGGAGAGACTGAGTAATGCAAAAAATGGTGGTGGTGTTAGCTGGGTTCCCTGAGGCTAGCTTGAGTTTCACTTGAGTGGAATTCGGATGCAAATTTTATATTGATAGGCAACTGGAATTTCAGGGTCACTTTGCAAACCACACACAAGTGTTCTGCAAAAGTAAATTCCCATTGTGTTCCCTATCGTTTTGATAATGTTAGAGGGCCCTGTCAGCATCAATGATACAAGCTTATCGTCCTTGTCTAATTGTTTTGTTTCACTAACTTCTTTCAGAAAGGGCTCGGTGAGTACTGCTTCATCATTTTTGGGTTCGTCTGCCTGGCGACCTTAGCTTACATCTACATTTTTATCCCCGAAACGAAGAACAAAACTTTCCAGGAGATCAGTCAGATTATGGCCAAGAAGAACAAAATGGAAATAAAAGTGGAAAATGACCCGCTGGATCCGAGTGGGAGGGAGAACGATCAGGGAGGACCGGCGGTGGAGAAGAGCACAATGCTCTAACCCCCTCTCGCTGCCTTCTCTGGGATGGAAATGTTTGGTGCGGCGTTATCTCGAAACGTTAACATTTGTAGGAGTCTCCTAGTCCTGGTCGAACAATAGTACTGATGAATTTAGAATAAATGGATTAGTTATTGTCATGGCTGGAAGAATTCCAATTCTTAAACCACCCCCCCCCCCCCCCCCCCCCCCCCGCCTCCCCGACTGAAATAAATTCCTTAAAGCCACAGTGGCGCAGCGGGTAGTGCTGCTGCCTCACAGCACCAGAGTCCCGGGTTCGATCTTCACCTCTGGTCCTGTCTGTGTGGCATTTGCTCGTTCTTCCTGTGACCGCACAGGTTTCCTCCGGGCGCCCTGATTCACTCCCATATCCCAAAGACGTGCGGGTTTGTAGGTTCATTGGCCCTCTGTAAAATTGCCCCGAGTGGATGAGAGAGTGGGTTAACGTAGAACTAGTGGGAACAGTTGATCAATGGCCGGCGTGGACTCTGAGGGCCAAAGTGCTTGTTTCCGCGCTGTATCATTAAACTAAATGATATTTAATTAAAACTAAATTAATATCACGAGCTAAACTTCTGGGAATGTTTTACTGGTGTTTATTGGTGCAATGGGGTTGGTCGTGTGACACACAACTTATGGTCAAGGAGAAAGCACATGGAGTCAACTTACTCAGAAACAGAATGACTGGAAACTCCCAAAAAGCTTTACTCTAAAAGGAAAATGTAGTGACTGGAGGAGGATTATTGCATACAAACTAAATCATCCCCAGCCCTAGTAGAGTTGTAATCAGACTCGGGTGGGGGGGGGAGGCACAAGGAACTGCAGATGCTAGAATCCTGAGTAAAAGTCAAAATGCTAGAATAACTCAGCGCATGAGGCAGCTTCCGTGGAGTCAAGTCAAGTCAAGTTTATTTGTCACATACACATACAAGATGTGCAATGAAATGAAAGTGGCAACGCCTGCGGATTGTGCTAAAACTACAAAACAGAATAGAAATTTTTGTTTTAACACAAAAAATTAATTAATACAGTAAATTAAATTAGTCCCTGCTGATAAGAGAGTTAACAGTCCTGATGGCCTGTGGGAAGAAACTCCGCCTCATCCTCTCTGTTTTCACAGCGTGACAGCGGAGACGTTTGCCTGACCGTAGCAGCTGGAACAGTCCGTTGCTGGGGTGGTAGGGGTCCCCCATAATGTTGCTGGCTCTGGATCTGCACCTCCTGATGTATAGGTCCTGCAGGGGGGCGAGTGTAGTTCCCATGGTGCGTTCAGCCGAACGCACTACTCTCCGCAGAGCCTTCCTGTCCTGGGCAGAGCTGTTCCTAAACCAGAATGTGATGTTGCCGGACAAGATGCTTTCTACAGCCCCAGAGTAGAAGCACTGAAGGATCTTCAGAGAGACTCTGAATTTCCTCAACTGTCTGAGGTGGTAAAGGCGCTGCCTTGCCTTACTCACCAGTGCGGCAATGTGTGTTGTCCATGTCAGATCCTCTGTGATGTGGATTCCCAGGTATTTAAAGCTGCTCACCCTATCCACAGTAATCCCATTTATCTCCAAGTTCATATCCGGAGGAATGAACAGACAGTGTTTCACATTGGGAGGGGGGGGGGGGGGGGGGGGAGGATACAAAGTACTGGAGTAACTCAGCAGGACAGGCAGCACCCCTGGAGATCAGACTGAAGAAGAGTCCTGACCCGAAAAGTCACTTGTGCCTTCCTTCCACAGATGCTGCCGGACTGGTTGAATCCCAACACTTTATCTTTTACTGAATTAGGATGGAGGAGGATCTCCAATAAGCATAGTGCTGCAGATGAGTAAAAATCTGAAATAAAAACCGAAAATGGTGGAAATATCCCACGGGTCGGGCAGCGTCTGTGGGTGGAGAAGATGATCGGGCTGACGACCTTTGATCTGAGCTGGCAAAGAAGACTTCAGGTTCCATGGAAGCGGGATGGAGAAGGGGAGTCGAGATGGGACGGTGCCCGGAGAGAGACTAACTGTTGCATTGGTGATGGTGTTGCCAGCAGACGGCAGGGCACTGATGATGTAAAACTGGGTTCTGATGAATGGTCATCGACGTGAAAGGCTTGGATTGAGTGGATGTGGAGAGGGCATTTCCACTCGTGGGAGAGTCGAGGACCAGAGGTCATAGCCTCACAATTAAAGGACCTTCCTTGAGGAAGGAGATGAGGAGGAATTTCTTTAGTCAGAGGGTGGTGAATCTGTGGAATTCATATCATATCATCATATCATATATATACAGCCGGAAACAGGCCTTTTCGGCCCTCCAAGTCCGTGCCGCCCAGTGATCCCCGCACATTAACACTATCCTACACCCACTAGGGACAATTTTTACATTTACCCAGCCAATTAACCTACATACCTGTACGTCTTTGGAGTGTGGGAGGAAACCGAAGATCTCGGAGAAAACCCACGCAGGTCACGGGGAGAACGTACAAACTCCTTACAGTGCAGCACCCGTAGTCAGGATCGAACCTGAGTCTCCGGCGCTGCATTCGCTGTAAAGCAGCAACTCTACCGCTGCGCTACCGTGCCGCAGAACTGCTGTGGAGGCCAAGTCAATGGATATCTTTAAGGAAAAGATAGATAGATGGATTCTTGATGAGTACCGGTGTTAGGGGTTATGGGGAGAAGGCAAGAGAATGGCGGCAATTCTTCTATATATATAGGCCCCTCTTTTGTAGATAAGGACGCCAGATATTTTAAAAAGTATCATATTTGTTCCTTAAATTATAAGTAATTTTTTCAAGTGGGATACAGTTAGAAATTTCATTATTCCAAAGGTCCATACTTAAATAGGAATCAGATTACCAAGTAACTGCGATAGTTTTTTTGGCTACTGCTAATGCAATTTTTATAAATTTTATAAATTCTTTCTGATATTTATTCATTTTAAGTTGTGGTCTTATTCCTTCAACATCACCCAATAACAAAAATCTGACGCACTTCACTTCAAGATAGTAACTCACGACCAACTACGAGGAAGAGGAGAGATTGTGAAATATTATTGACCTTGCCTACATTTCTCACATCCTGGTACACAGTGCACGGTGGCGCAGCGGTAGAGTTGCTGCCTTACAGCGAATGCAGCGCCAGAGACTCGGGTTCAATCCTGACTACGGGCGCCGTCTGTACGGAGTTTGTACGTTCTCCCCGTGACCTGCTTGGGTCTTCTCCGAGATCTTCGGTTTCCACCCACACTCCAAAGACGTACAGGTTTGTAGGTTAATTGGCTGGGCAAATGTAAAAATTGTCCCTAGTGGGTGTAGGATAGTGTTAGTGAGCGGGGATCGCTGGGCGGCGCGGACCCGGTGGGCCGAAGGGCCTGTTTCTGCGCTGTATCTCTAAATCTAAAAAAAATAATCTAAAATAGGATTAGGAGGGAGAGATAGATCAGCCATGATTGAATGGCAGAGTAGACTTGATGGGATGAATGGCCTAATTCTGCTCCTATCACTTATGCACTTATGAATGAACACATTGGCAAAGTTGCTGGAGCAACAGCCAGAACTCTGAACTCAGTATTTGGAGATAAGAGTTCAAATCCTGCGGTCAATTGGGAGTTTATATTTGGGTCATTAAATACAACTTTAAAAGATCATGTGTATCATCAGCAGTGGAGGCCACAAGATGGTTGCAAAGACCCAGCTGCTGCACTGGTATTCCTGAGAACAGGCCCTTCAGCCCACTGAGTCCGCACCGACCAGCGATCCCCGCACTGTAACACGAGTTCCTCCAGCACTTTGTATTTTGCTTAAATTTCCAGCATCTGCAGTTTCTTGTGTCTTCATTGTTTATGGATGGATGTCCACAACCCACCTCCGATTGGGATCCAGATGCAACTCCTGATCTACAAGAGGACTAATGGATATTTGACGTCCTCCCTCGACAGCTACTCAATGGTGCCACAAAAGGACCTAAACATATATCTAGTCAGACAAGCTGAAAATCCCTGCATGCAGGCATTATCAGAGTGCTTCACCATCTGATGCACTTCACTTCAAGATAGTAACTCACGACCAACTACGAGGAAGAGGAGAGATTGTGAAATATTATTGACCTTGCCCTACATTGCTCACATCCTGGTGCACAGTGCACGGTGGCGCAGCGGTAGAGTTGCTGCCTTACAGCGAATGCAGCGCCGGACACTCAGGTTCGATCCTGACTACGGGCGCCGTCTGTACGGAGTTTGTATGTTCTCCCCGTGACCTGCATGGGTTTTCTCCGAGATCTTCGGTTTCCTCCCACACTCCAAAGACGTACAGGTATGTAGGTTAATTGGCTGGGTAAATGTAAAAATTGTCCCTAGTGTGTGTAGGATAGTGTTAGTGTGCGGGGATCGCTGGGCGGCACGGACTTGGTGGGCCGAAAAGGCCTGTTTCCGGCTGTATGTGTATGGTATGGTATGGTATAGTGTGCGGGGATCGCTGGGCGGCGCGGACCCGGTGGGCCGAAGGGCCTGTTCCTGCGCTGTATCTCTAAATCTAAAAAAAATCTAAAAACCCTTGTGCTAGATCTAAAAGCAATAACCAACTATTGCAGGTAAGCTATAATGGCAGTGGATATTCAACACACTGCAATCTCATTGGATCTGAGTGGGATTCACCGACTCATAAACTTCCAACCCTTCCAAGGATTGGGCACATGCAACTGCAGATGTTGGTTTACAAAAAAAGGCACAAAGTGCTGGAATAACTCAGTGGGTCCTGCAGCATCTCTGGAGGACATGGATGGATGACGAAGATAGACACAAAAAGCTGGAGTAACTCAGCGGGTCAGGCAACATCTCAGGGGAGAAGGAATGGGTGACGTTTCGGATCCAGACCCTTCTTCAGGGTCACCCATTCCTTCTCTCCTGAGTTGCTGCCTGACCTGCTGAGTTACTCCAGCTTTTTGTGATACCTTCGATTTGCACCAGCATCTGCTAGTTATTTTCCTAGATAGACACAAATGCTGGAGAAACTCAGTGGGTCAGGCAGCTTCTCTGGAGAACATGGATAGATGATGTAGATAAACACGAATGCTGGAGTATCTCAGCAGGTTAGGTAGCATCTCTGGAGAACATGGATTGATAAAATTTCAGGTTGGGACCCTTCTTCAGGCGTTTGAGGCCCGACCCAAAACATCATCTATCCATGTGTAGGAAGGAACTGAGGTGCTGGTTTATACCGAAGATAAACGCAAAATGCTGGAGTAACTCCGTGGGTCAGGCAGCGTCTCTGGAGAAAAGGAATAGGCGATGTTTCGGGCCAGATCCCTTCTTCAGATCCGACAAATAAGTAAATAAGTACATATGGTGGTAACTACATCCAGAACGTGTGTGCGGCTGGGGATGTGAAAGGCGCTAGAGAAATGCAGGTCCTCCTTTGCACTTGTTTACATTGTCCTGGTCTGCTCCCAATGAGGGACACAAGTGCGAGGGAGCTCCTCTCCAGTTGGCATTTATTGGCCAAAACAACTACTCTCCACCCCCAGCCTGATGCCCCAGGGGTCACCCCCCAGCCCAGCACGTCCCCCCTCACCCCCCAGCCCAGGACGTCCTCCCCTCACCCCCCAGCCCAGCACGTCCCCCCTCACCCCCCAGCCCAGCATGTCCCCCCCTCACCCCCCAGCCCAGCACGTCCCCCCTCTTCCATCGGTGTCTGCACTCCATTCATGGCCAGATCTCTGGCGGGCAGCGCAGATGGTCCCAAATGTTGAGGGCAGTCACGTCCCCTGCAAAGGCGGCCTAGTACAGGCACTCGATGCCTCCCTGATCTTTGCCCAGGATCATGGTCCCGCCCGCACCAATAACTAACCCTCTCCTCGTGTACCTTGCCCTGGCCGACAGCCCGTCAGTCCACATCTGGATGGCTCCCGACTGAGAGGACCACGTGGCGCAGTGGTGCACCCATTCCTCCGTCCGGAGGCACGGTGGCCAGGTGGCCTCCGATCCACAGGCCCAGTCATGGCCGTCGTAAATGACCAGTTCGTTGTCGCACTCCTTGGTCGCGTGGGACAGCTGGATCCGTGGCCGGGAGTCCCCGGCGCAGACCGCGCGCGGTGAAGGAGGTGAGGTTCACGCTGCAAAGGGGCCTGGATCACCACGTAACTTGAAAGGCTTTCCTTGGAGAAGAGGAACACTGGGTCAGAAGACAACTCACTGCCTTCGAAATCAATTGAAGAGAGATGTCAATACCTATTGTACTCAACCTCTAAGGTATTAATCTAACCTCCTTAATGTTAATCATTGTTTGCCGAAAGTGACTAATGCTTGGGAATAAGAGTGGATTCCACTTCTTACATAGAACATCGCAGAAGAACAATAGTATATAATAGTACAAATAGTACAGCACAAGAACAGGCCCTTCAGCCCACAATGTCCGTGCCAATCTAATCCCCTCTGCATGCACATGATCCACATCCCTCCCATTCCCCGCATACCCATGTGCCACCTCAATGTCTTTTAAACACCACTATTGTATCTGCCTCCACCGTCACCTCTGGCAGCACATTCTGGGTACTCACCACCCTCTATGTAAAGAAAAAACATGCCCTGTGCATGTCCTTTAAACTTTGCCACTCTCACCTTAAACCAATGCCCTCCTAGTGCTTGTTGATGAAAGTCACCTTCAGTATGCCAACACAACCCTTGGCTGAAGAAAGTGGACAGACCAAAGAAAGGTCCTAACCCATAACATTGGATGTCTATTCCCTCCACAGATGCTGCCTGGCCCACTGAATTCCTCCAGAGACTGAAGAAGGGTCTTAACATAGAAACATAGAAACACAGAAAAATAGGTGCAGGAGTAGGCCATTCGGCCCTTTGAGCCAGCACCACCATTCAATATGATCATGGATAATCATCTAAAATCAGTACCCCATTCCTGCTTTCTCCCCATATTCCTTGATCCCTTTAGCACTAAGAGCTAGATCTAACTCTCTATTGAAAACATCCAATGATTTGGCCTCCACTGCCTTCTGTGCCAGAGAATTTCACAGATTCACAACTCTGGGTGAAGAAGTTTTTCCTCATCTCAGTCCTAAATGGCCTGCCCCTTATTCTTACTTTCTTAACCTGAATCATCATCTGTCCATTCACTCCACAGATGCTGCCTGACCCAATGGGTTCCTCTCGCATTTTGTGTTCTGCATAAGATTCCAGCATCTGCGGTTCCTTGTATTTACATAAGTGAGGACTATAGTGAGACCAAACGTAAGTTCAGCGACCGCTTTGGTGAACACTTGCGCTCGATCCACCAAGGCCTACTGGATCTCCCAGTTGCTAACCATCTCATCTCCCCCACCTCCCCTTCCCTCCCCCTGTGCCTGATCTTGACTTCCATCTATTTCTCCCCCCCTCCACTCCCCCACCCGACCCCCTCTTATTTTCTCCCTCTCGCTGCACAATCCACAACTGTTCAGACCTATCTCACACCTTCTATCCTTTCCTATCTCTGGCCTTTGTTCCAATTATCTGCCTTTCAAATCGCCCGCCCTCCTCTCATCTATGTCTAATTACTGTTGTAATATATAAGACAAGGGGGATGTTGTGATATTGCTGGGACTACTTTGTGTATCCAAGAACTACTTTGTATGGCTGTGTATATAAGTGATGGGTGTGATTAGGCGGTCACTCTGGATCCAGATGACCACGGAATAAACAGCCTGGAGTTGAGCTCCAGCATTGTAACCTTTTATACACGTGTACTTGTGGTCCGTCCAGAGTCACTAAAGGTATAACAGGTACCGGACCACGAAGTACAACAATTACCTGCCATGTTTTGTCCCTGCCTCTTGCCTTTCCAACTTTCTTCTCCCCCTGGAGATGCTGCCTGACCCGCTGGGTTGCCCCAACACTTTGTGTTATTTTGTGTTTCAGGGACCGCATTGGGATGATGCGGAGGGAGAGTGTGAGTGGGGTTCTGCTGCCACCTTGAGGACTCTGGGAAGATTTGATTCGCATCAATTTGGATGTTCCAGAAATCAGCCTTATTCCCCGCACCATTGATGACCTGGAAATTATACAGCAGCGCGGTGGAGCAGCGGGTAGAACTGCTGCCTCGCAGGGCCGGAGACAAGGGATACCAATCCCAACTCGCAAACCTGTGATCTCCACCATCGGGAAGAACAGATGCACAAGATGCAAGGGGACACCATCACCCACAGGTTCCTAGGCGTAGGTTCACTAGGTTAATTCCCGGAATGGCGGGACTGTCGTATGTTGAAAGCGACTAGGCTTGTATACTCTGGAGTTTAGAAGGATGAGAGGGAATCTTATCGAAACATATAAGATTATTAAGGGGTTGGACACGCTAGAGGCAGGAAACATGTTCCCAATGTTGGGGGAGTCCAGAACCAGGGGCCACAGTTTAAGAATAAGGGGTAGGCCATTTAGAACGGAGATGAGGAAAAACTTTTTCAGTCAGAGAGTTGTAAATCTGTGGAATTCTCGGCCTCAGAAGACAGTGGAGGCCAATTCTCTGAATGCATTCAAGAGAGAGCTAGATAGAGCTCTTAAGGATAGCGGAGTCAGGGGGTATGGGGAGAGGGCAGGAACGGGGTACTGATTGAGAATGATCAGCCATGATCACATTGAATGGTGGTGCTGGCTCAAAGGGCCGAATGGCCTACTCCTGCACCTATTGTCTATTGTCTATTGTACCCCTCCAAGTTACACTATTCTGACTTGGAAGTGTTTTCACTGGACACGAATGTATGATTGTCACTGGGTCTAGAGACTTCCCTACCGAACAGCTCTGGGGGAGCAGCTTCATCGGAAGGTCTGTAGTGGCCGAAGAAGGCAGGTCTCTGTCTCATTAGGAATGGTTAATTAATGTGTAGGAAGGAACTGCAGATGTTGGTTTAAATCGAAGATAGACACAAAATGCTGGAGTAACTCAGCGGGACAGGCAGCATCTCTGGAGAGAAGGAATGGGTGGCATGATGAAGGGTCCCACCCATTCCTTCTCCCAGAGATGCTGCCTGTCCCGCTGAGTTACTCCAGCATTTTGTGTCTTTAATGCTTGCCTGGGGTTGTGCAGCTCACTCTGTCTATTTTAAATGCCATTTTCAGACTGACCATAATATTTCTAATTGACCATTCTTGATTGATAATATTTCATATTTTATTTTCATATTTCATATTTCAGATACAGCGCGGAAACAGGCCTTTTCGGCCCACCAAGTCCGCGCCGCCCAGCGATCCCCGCACACTAACACTATCCTACATGCACTAGGGACAATTTTTACATTTACCCAGTCAATTAACCTACATACCTACATAATGTATGGTCATTTCTACCTGACTCCCCATTTTGCATTTTATTCAAAATTCCCTCAGTTCTTTCCAGCTTTCAATAGACAATAGGTGCAGGAGTAGGCCATTCGGCCCTTCGAGCCAGCACCTTGAAGTGTGTTAAGGTGGCCAGAACTTGTCAACAATGGAAAGAAAAATCATGTCAACAGGGTTATAAGACATACAACCACAAAATACATTTTTTTGTTTTTTGATTGATTTAGATGTACTGCGTGTAAACAGTCCCTTTGGCCCATTGAGTCCATGCTGACCAACAATCACCTCTTCACACCAGTTCCATCTTATTCTACTTTCCCAAACACTCTCTACACACAAGGGCCACTTTACAGAGATCCAATTAACCTACAAATCCACACTTCTTTGTGATGCGGGAGGAAACTGGAACACCCGGAGGATTCCCACGCAGTCACAGGGAGAACGTGCAAACTCCATGCAGACAGCACCCATGGTCAGGATCGAACCTGAGTTCTCTGGTGCTGTGAGGCAGCAGCTCTGTGCTTCTGTGCCCCTCAATCACTGTCAAACTTTCAATTTAAAAAACTCTTTAATGTTTGACAATACAATGTTAACAAGCACATTTTTGGACTCGCTATCTCATATGTATTTATTGGTATCATTGATCTGTTTTTCAATAGATTTGACTCACAGATCAGCATTCATGTTTGATGTGTTATCTGTGCAGAGTCTGCACATTTGTTATGTGGCGGTGTAGGTTTCCCATGGACACTCCAGTTTCTTCCCACATCCCTTTCTCCATGAGGGAGTTGAAATGAGGCTTCCACAACTCTATCGTTGACTGGCTGTGCGAGCCGATAATCGTTCCTCAGGGTTTTGTTCTCCCAATCCATCACCGGGTTTTCCAATAACCGGATCTCTAGAAAACATCAAAGGGAAAGGTAATTTCAAGGTGAACATGGTAGCCAATGTATGTGCTCCCACCAAACTCCAGGTAATAGACAGAGGACAGAAAACAGAATAGCACCAAAACAGCCCCTTGGTCCACAATGTCCCAGCCGCGCAAGATGCAAGTTAGACTAATCTCCTCTGCCTGAACGTGATCCATATCCCTCCATTCCCAGCAAATCTATGCGCTTATCAAAAAGACTCTTAAACACCACTATTGTAAATGCCTCAATCACCTACCCTGGCAGTGTTGGTTCAGTCTTGGTTAAGTCTTCAAAAAACCTGATCAAATCTTTGAGACCTCCTTAAAAAATTCCAGGAAGAAAATTGTCAGATGTGTCTTCCCTTAACAAAGCCATGCTGATGATATAGTTGACATGGTTTTTGTTAAGGGGAGAGCTTGTTCCTCAAAGTTATTTCCAATAATTTCCCTATACAAAAGCCTCTTAACCCACTATCGTAACCACCTCCACCACCACCAGGCACTGGTGTTCCAGGCACTTGCCACCCTCTGTGTAAATAAAAAAACTTGTCCCGCACATCTCTTTTAAACTATGCCCCTCTCACCTTAAAGCTGTGCCCTCTAGTCCTTGACAATTCCATGCTGGGAAATAACAAGGACTACAGTGTAACTTTACCAATGTGCTTTCTTTTCAAGTGATGTTAATTGAGGGGTACATCCTGTCCATGAAATCTCAATCTTAAACACAGTGAGTTTTGGATCATCTCCATCCACCTGAGTGAGGTTCAATGTAAGGTCTCTGACAGATGCTGCGTGGGTTTGTACGTTCTCCCCGTGACCTGCGTGGGTTTTCTCCGAGAACTTCGGTTTCCTCCCACACTCCAAAGACGTACAGGCTTTTTAGGTCGATTGGCTTGGGTTTGTATACTTGGTAGAATTGTAAATTGTCCCGAGTGTGTGTAGGATAGTATTAATGTGCGGGGATCGCTGGTCGGTGTGGACTCAGTGGGCCAAAGGGCCTTTTTCCGCGCTGTATCTCTAAACTAAACAAAGTGCTGGAGTAACTCAGCGGGTCAGGCAGCATCTCTGGAGAGCATGGATAGGTGATGATTCCTATCATCTCTCAATGTTCACCAGACATGTTGCCTGACCTTCTGAGTTACTCCAGCACTTTGTGTCTTTCTTTCGGTGTGACGAACATGTTCACACCAGGGTAGGGGTTAGTAAACATTGAGCAGGAGGGAGTGGCGCTTGAGAGTGAAGGAAGGATAAGGAAATAGCACAGAAGTGAAAGAGTTGAAGGAGCATTATAGAATTCTCTGGAGACATCCTCAACATTGATTTTTGGTTTTAATCCCAACCTCATTAATTGTTGATTTATTTGAACTGTTGCTTTATTCATTATTTTCCCTCCTTTCATTTATTTGCAGATTAACATCAGGTCCAATAATTCATGTACAAACATCACACAATAGGCCTACCAGAACACCTCCCTTCCTGGGGTAATTTGTTGCAGTATTTTCTCACCTCCAGCTCTTTATCCTTGCCCCCTACTTTCAGTCCAAAGAAGGGCCCTGCCCCTAAACGACAACTATCCATTTCCCCCAGAGATGCTGCCTGACACACTGAGTTACTCCAGCACTTTGTGTCTATCTTTGGTATAAACCAGCATCTGCAGTTCTTTATTTCTGCATTATCTTGTTATTTGTCCTCCCATCCACCGCTCTCTGAGTTACCCATCAGGGTATGTATGGAATCAGGGCAACGATGCAGAGTGAGCAGAGGTGGGGAAGGGAATCTTAGAAGAGACAATGGGCCAGAATTGGATGAGAGCTGGGTTTCTGAAGGAGTTCAAGGTCGGTGAAGGTGTGGAGATGGACGGAGCGGGACTACAGAAGGATCTGAAAATGTGGAGGAGAATATGATGGGGCCAATGCAAATTGGCAGGCGCATGACTGAGAGGTGGATGTGCCTTCAGAGGATGGATCAGCAAAAAAATGGGTCAGCATACACAGAGTTAAATTTTGCATTAAAATTTGCAGCTTCCAGTGAAAGTTGACTTGTACAATTTTTCTTGTAAAAAGGTGATGATGAACTTGTACAATTTTTCTTGTAAAGAGGTGATGATGAACAGTTCCCTGGAAGAATGCAAGCCTCCATAAATGAAAAAAACAGGTGCCTTATTGACCATTTGCACTCGTGGCAGTGAATCAATAACAATTTCCTTTTCCATTGCGTTTCTCTGGGGTTCATCTCTTTGAAGTGCAATGATACGAAACTCAGCAAAACTCACATGTGTTTTGCACAATTGCTGCAATCAGTTAAAAGGGAACTAATTCTAATTAATGTAAGAAAATAACTGCAGATGCTGGAACAAATCGAAGGTATTTATTCACAGAATGCTGGAGTAACTCAGCAGGTCAGGCAGCATCTCAGGAGAGAAGGAATGGGTGACGTTTCGGGTCGAGACCCTTCTTCAGAGTCTGAAGAAGGGTTTCGACCCGAAACGTCGCCCATTCCTTCTCTCCTGAGATGCTGCCTGACCTGCTGAGTTACTCCAGCATTTTGTGAATAAATAATTCTAATTAATAGTGGATTTAGATTAAGAAAAATGAAATGAACCCCACCAACTCAGAATACAAGCCAGCTCACCATCACAGTCTCAACTTTAAAACAGACCTGAGAGGCAATTTCCTCATGCAGAGGTTGTCGAGGGTGGTGAACGAAGGTCATTGCACCAAGGAACGAAGGTGAACGAGACGTGGACTCAGTGGGCCAAAGGCTCTGTTTCCATTGCTGTATCACTAAACCAAATTAGCAAAGGCCTGGCTCTCTCTAAGACCACTCCAAAGCAAAGAATCCTGTCAAAGTCAAAGAGTAAAACAGAACCAAAACCCTTTAGCCCAACGTGCGGCACGGTGGCGCAGCAGTAGAGTTGCTGCCTTACAGCGAATGCAGCGCCGGAGACTCAGGTTCGATCCTGACTACGGGCGCCGTCTGTACGGAGTTTGTACGTTCTCCCAGTGACCTGCGTGGGTTTTCTCCGAGATCTCCGGTTTCCTCCCACACTCCAAAGACGTACAGGTATGTAGGTTAATTGGCTGGGCAAATGTAAAAATTGTCCCTAGTGTGTGTAGGATAGTGTTAATATGCGGGGATTGCTGGGTGGCGCGGACCCGGTGGGCCGAAGGGCCTGTTTCCGCGCTGTATCTCTAAATCTAAATCTAAAAACTCAACCATGCCAACCAGTTGAGCTGATATAGTTGAGCTGATCCTATTTGCTTGAGTTTGGCTCACATCTTTCGAGACCTTTCCTGTCCATATACCTGCCTAAATGCCTTTTAAATGTTTTACATTTTGCTGCCTCGACATCTTCCTCAGGCGTCTTGTTCACATATGCATCACACTCTGCATGAAGAAATTGTCTCTCAGGTCTCTTTTAAATCATTCCCGTCTTCTTTTAAAACCATGCTCTTTCGTTTCTGGAGTTCTCTATACTAGAAAGAAGACAAAGGCCATTGACCTTATTCAACCTCGCATGATTTTGTATATCTACCTCTATAAGGGCAGCACAGTGGTAGAGTTGCTGCCTTACAGTGCCAGAGACCCAAGTTCGATCCTGACTACGGGTACTGTCGGTACAGATTTTGTACATTCTCCCTGGAACTGTGTGGGTTTTCTCCGGGTGCTCCAATTTCCCCTCCAAAGATGTACACGTTTGTAGTTTAATTGGCTTTGGTAAAATTGTAAATTGTCCTCAATGTGTAGGATAGTGATAGTGTAGGGGTGATCGCTGGTTGGCATGGACTCGGTGGGCCGAAGGGTCTGTCTCTGCGCTGTACCTCTGAAGTCCAAAGTCACCCTCAGCCTCCTATGCTCCAGGGAAAAAAGCCCCAGCCTATCCAACTTCTCCCTATAACCCAAGCCCTCAAGTCCTCCTATCATTCTGGTAGATCCCTCCTACTGCAGGATGATCAGAAGTGCACACAATACTCCAAATGCGGTCTCATCAGCGTCTTGTTCATCTTTGTAAACCAGCATCTACAGTTCCTTGTTTCTACTCACCAACATCTGGTTCAGCTGTAGCATAGTGTCCCAACTCCCTGTATTCAATATGCTTACCGATCAAGGCAAACCTGCCAACCACCTGTACCACCCGATCTATCTCTGTCTGAAGCCTACCCCAGTTCCCTGCCCCCAGCTGTTGTGGACCTCAATGCCAGCTCCAGCTCCACACCAACCCACAACTTGAGCCCCAACCCTGACCTGGGCCACATTCTGGGCTTGCACTGAACCACCCCTTCACATTCAGGACTAATGAATGCCCCCAGCTGCCGAACTCTCAGGAACTAAGAGAATATCCAAGCTATGACAATCAGATTTTTGGACCGAAAGAATACGAGGTTTAAGAAATAAGGCAAGGACCAACCATGGTCTTACTGGAGAGATGGGCCATGCGCCTAGTTGCCATACCTACTAAGTTATGTATCTTTCATTATCTCAACAGTATAACTTTTGTAAAACAATTTTATTTCCAAAGAAACCTTGAGCCATACCTCGTAGAAAAATGCAAGCACAGCCAATCCACCAGTTTGGTGGATGCTTCAGAGAAACTGCTATATTTGTCAGAATGATAATGTACAATGTGTAACTGGAAAACAAAATAAGAAGTAACGGATTCAGTCCAGCATTGTATGGTAGCTTGGTATCTACAATTCACCACTTGAAGTCTGATACTAGAATAGAAGATTGCAGGGGATGGGATTCAGAGAGGAAACGATGAACAATTTTTCAGCAGGTCAGAGAACAGCCGATAAGAAAGAAACAGAGTTCCGGTCAGCAACTTTTCATCAGAGCTGGGAAAAGTTTCAGAGGTAAACGAGTTTTAAGATGAAGGGAAATGGAGGCTGGGAAGAATAGCATAAGCATGAAGGTGTGTGAGATCGAATAACAAAATGAATAATGGTGCAAGGCAAAGGATAATAGAAACGGAAAGAAGCAGAGTGTCAACAGGAGAGGCAATAGACAATAGACAATAGGTGCAGGAGTAGGCCATTCGGCCCTTCGAGCCAGCACCACCATTCAATGAGATCATGGCTGATCATTCTCAATCAGTACCCCGTTCCTGCCTTCTCCCCATACCCCCTGACTCCGCTATCCTTAAGAGCTCTATCTAGCTCACTCTTTAATGCATTCAGAGAATTGGCCTCCACTGCCTTCTGAGGCAGTGAATTCCACAGATTTACAACTCTCTGACTGAAAAAGTATTTCCTCATCTCCATTCTAAATGGCCTACCCCTTATTCTTAAACTGTGGCCCCTGGTTCTGGACTCCCCCAACATTGGGAACATGTTTCCTGCCTCTTACATGTCCAACCCCTTAATAATCTTATGTTTCGATAAGATCCCCTCTAATCCTTCTAAATTCCAGTGTATACAAGCCTAGCCGCTCCAGTCTTCCAACATATGACAGTCCCTCCATTCCGGGAATTAACCTAGTAAACCTAAGCTGCAAGAATATCCTTCCTCAAATTTGGAAATCAAAACTCCACACATTACTCCAGGTGCGGTCTCACTAGGGCCCTGTACAACTGCAGGAGGATCTCTTTGCTCCTATACTCAACTCCTCTTGTTATGAAGGCCAACATTCCATTGGCTTTCTTCACTGCCTGCTGTACCTGCATGCTTCCTTTCAGTGACTGATGCACTAGGACACCCAGATCTCGTTGTTCGTCCCCTTTTCCTGGCAAATGGGGACAGTGGAATCGTTGAGATTTTTGAACAGTGTTGAGTCTGGAAGGATGTAATGTGCTTGGTGAGAAGGTAAGATACCATTCCATGAACATATTCAGGTTCAGTGAAGCAATGTTGTACGTTAAACACGGAGAGAGGGCAGTGTGGGCATGGGATGGAGGATTAAAGTGACTGTCAACTGGAACACGTTTGTAAACTGAATCTCTATGTTCTGCATAGAGATTGCCCAATCTGCTTTGGGGTGTGTAGAGGAGGTCATGTTTTGTGCAATAAATATAGAACACAATCAAAAGAAGTACAAGTAAATCATTGTTTCACCTGGAAAGAGTCCGCAGATGAACTGGAGACCAAGATAATTCTGACCTCAATGACCTGGGACAGTGAAGGCTGAGAAAGTCCTTGGATCAGGACAGATCGAGGCTCAAACATCATTATGATTAAGATGTCTACTGCCCGTATACTGTACATGGGGAAATAGTGCTGTGTCTGGAGGCATTGTTGGAGGAACTGACTCATGGCATAACTCAGAGTGCTGGAGTAACTCAGAGGTCAGGTGGCATCTGTGGAAGGAATGGATGACATTTTGTGTCAGTGTCCAGCTTCAGATTCGGTCAGGCTTCATCCTGAAGAAGGGATGTGACCTTCAAACATCGCCTATCCACATCTTCCACAGATGCTGCCTGACCCGTTGAGTTATTCCAGCACTTTGTGTTTTGCTCACGATTCCAGCATCTGCAGTCCCCTGTGTCTCCTTGGCATAATTTGCTGTTTCGAGGAAAATAATCAAGAGAATTGAAATAGGAGCATATATCCTATTGCGTATGATCCATATCTCTCCACTTGCTGTGTACTAAGGTGACTATCTAAAAGCCACTTAAACGCCACTGTTGTATCTGTTTCCACTACCAGCCCTGGCAGCATCACGTTCCAGACACCTACCTCTCTCTGAATAAAAATAAAAATTGCCCAGCACATCTCCTTTGAACTCACCACCGCCCTCCCTACAGCCCTTTGCTGATGTACATGGAAGAAGGCAAGTTCATCGCAACTGTAAGAGCAAATTCCACAAGATTACTGGCTAAATAGATCTCTCATGTAAATGTATTATGAACGTGTGTGTTTTGTATGCATGCATACATATATCTATATATATATATAGATATCTATATAGAAGCTATCACAAAATGCTGGAGTCACTCAGCAGGTCAGGCAGCATCTCTGGAGAGAAGGAATGGGTGACGTTTCGGGTCGAGACCCTAAGGGTCTCCTAATACCCGAAATGTCACCCATTCCTTCTCTCCAGATGCTGCCTGACCTGCTGATTTACTCCAGCATTTTGTGATACCTTCGATTTGTACCCGCATCTGCAGTTATTTTCCTTTATTTATATATATATATATATATATATATATACTAGCGAAGAGGGCCCGTTGGGCCCATTCCCACACCCCCCCATTCTCTCCTCCCCCAACCCCAATGTCACTCTCCCCACACCCCCCCCCCCCTTTCCCCACGACCTCCCCTTTTCCCAGTACCCCTATTTCCCCCACCACCAAGCCCCTTCCGGACGACCCCTGTTGTCCCCCTCCCAAGTCCCCATTCTCAGACCCCGCCACCATTCTCTCTCCTCCACCCCCCCCCCCCTTTCCCCAGCACACCCCCTTTCCCCTACTCTCTCTTGCCCCCAGCACCAACAGGTCCGGGGGGGGGGGGGGCATCAGTGAAAGATCCGGGGGGGGGGACGGGGGACGCATTAGTGAAAGGTCCGGTGGTGGTTGAGTGCGGGGGTGCGCATCAGTGAAAGGTCCGGGGGGGAACGGACGCATTAGTGAAAGGTCCGGTGGTGGTTGAGTGCGGGGGTGCGCATCAGTGAAAGGTCCGGGGGGGACGGGGGACGCATTAGTGAAAGGTCCGGTGGTGGTTGAGTGCGGGGGTGCGCATCAGTGAAAGGTCCGGGGGGGGGGGGGGGGGACTCTCCCGGGTGTGGGAGAGAGGAGAGAAGCAAGGGGAGAGAGGAGAGGGGAGCCCATACGCACAGACGCACCACGCTGAGGGGGGTTGCGCGAGCTCTTGTCACATGGGCATTTTGACGTCACACGCTGAAGGCCATTGAAAAAACGGTTGGATTTTTTTATTTTTTACTAAAACCTCTGTAACTTAAAAAATACACGACCGAATCAAATAAAAATATCATTTTCCAACAGCGTTCAGCGCGGTGATTAAGGCGGTGCAAAAATCGTGGCGCTACGGTTTACCGTTTTGCCGTAATCAGCCGAAATCACTGTTACAAACATATATACTCTTCTGAGTTTTAGTATATTAAAGATATATATATAAAGTGTGTATATAGGTCAATATTTATGGGTGTGTGTGTGTGTATGTATATACATGGATAATGTATGTGTGCAATGTATGTGTGGGAATATATATATTTAAATAAATGCTTCACATAAAAAAACATATTTAATATCTAGAATTAAACACACTCATCCACCACTATGTACACATTACTGGAACAGCTCTGATCAAAACCATTGATGATGTTCTGTATATGTTCTGTATGGTTTTAACCAGGGTAATCAATCTTCCTTTGTCATTCCCAGCTTGCTCAGGTTTCCTGCACCATCTTCCTCCAGATTCTCCACATCACAGTCCAACTAGGCGGAAGCCTACTCGCCCAATTGTATTTTATCCATTGGACCAGAGCCATGGAATCACCAGCAATGGTTTCTTGTCCATCACCCATATGGTTACCCAGGTGTCCCTGGGCCCTTCCTGACTCTCATCAAAAAAATGACCCTCATCAGCATCATCAGAAACACACCACCCATGCCCACGTGGACAGCACACCCTCTGACTCCATCTCACCTACATCTTGGCCTCTCTGCTCTTTCTAAATTGTCAGGCTGCATGTATGTTCAAGGAAAGCATACGAGTAGGAATGTAACCAGCTAAATGATTGGAATACTAAAGTGCATCAGCTAGACAGAGTTTTCAGGAAACCCTGGACAAAGATGGAGAATGCTCTTCAACACAAAGATGTGAGCTTTCCCTCTCCATTGCCTTCCTCGATGTACCCCACCTACACCAGCGTATGTGAAACAAGTAGGGAGTCACCAAGAGCTTAATTAGATTATAAGTCACAGGAGTAGAATTAGGCCATTCGGCCCATCGAGTCTGCTCTGCCATTCGATCTTGGCTGTTCTATTTTTCCCTCTCAACTTCATTCTCCTGCCTTCTCCCTGAAATCTTTGACACCCTTACCAATCAAGAACCTGTCAATCTCCACTTTAAAAATACCCAATGATTTGGCCTCCACCGCACTGTGCCAATGAATTCCACAGATTCACCATGCTCCTCCTCATCTCCTTTATAAAGGTACATTGTTTTATTCTGAGGCTCTACCCTCTGGTCCTAGACTCTACCACTACTGGAAACATCCTCTCCACATCCCCTCTATTTAGGCCTTTCATTATTGTGTGGTTTTCAATGAGATCCCCTCCCATCGTTCTAAACTCCAGCGATTACTGTCCCAGAGCCGTCCATCGCTACTGAAACATTAACACAATCATCTACGGGATCATAGACAATAGACAATAGACAATAGGTGCAGGAGTAGGCCATTCGGCCCCTCGAGCCAGCACCGCCATTCAATGTGATCATGGCTGATCATTCTCAATCAGTATCCCGTTCCTGCCTTCTCCCCATACCCCCTGACTCTGTTATCCTTAAGAGCTCTATCTAGCTCTCTCTTGAATGCATTCAGAGAATTGGCCTCCACTGCCTTCTGAGGCAGAGTTTTTGTAAACCTCTTCTGAAGCCTCTTCAACGCCAGCAAATTCTTCCTCAGATATGGGGGCCTTTGTCATAGTTGTAGTATTGTTCGTGAATAGCTCATCACCCAAACTCACACACAAAATAATAAGTTCCTTATTTGTGGTATGATTGCACCATTTCTGTATCTGTCATATCTTTGAACTAGAAAGGAGAAAAGCTAAGGAAGAGACTTGTTAGACAGATTTGGACAATTACATTTTATAAGAAGTTTAATTTTATTGTGAGAACTCTTAGCAAAGGAATTGCTGATCTGACCATTATTTGACATCAGGTACGTTCCTTTGTGTGGTCCATCGTACCCACTTAACTCCAGCTGGGGAAGGGTAAGACACCTTCTTCCTCTGGATGTCCATGGGAGACTGATGCTTGCCAGTACAGGCTAGATACTTCTAAACCCAGTGGGCTTCACTCAGATCTCCTTCTAGTGAACCGCAATAAATAATTGAAACAACTCAACAAATACTCACAAAAACCATTCCCTGTTAAATATATCAATCGCAATCTGTATTATTTCATTTGGCTCAACTTCTGAGAGTTTTTTATTTAAACATGCAGCTCCCAGTCTTTGAAAACGATGATAAACCTGCTTTATCTCCCGAATGCAGAGCGAAGCCTTCAAATGGTCCTACTGAAACCTCCTTATGGTAATGACACCGCATATGAAAAATAGAAGGCAATTATTCTAGTTGTGTGGAGTAAAATTACATGTGAAATGAATATCTTATTTATCTTAGATAGACACAAAGTGCTGGAATAAATCAGCGGGTCAGGCAGCATCTCTGGAGAAAACGGATGGCTGACGTTTCAGGTCGGAACCCTTCTTCGGAATGAGTCAGTATAAAGAAGGGTTCCAACCCGAAATGTCATCCATCGGTTTTCTCCAGAGATGCTGTCTGACCCGTTCAGTTACTTCAGCATTTTGTGTCTGTCTTTGGTATAAACCGGCATCTGCAGTTCCTTTACACACATCGTATTTACCTTGATTGGTCCAGCGTTCTTTGTGACCAGTGCTGAACTGAGCACAAAGCAGAATGAATATTCCTGACACAAACTTGTTCACATCCAGACATCCCATACTGATAGGTGGAGGGGTTATTCTGCGCTGATCTATTGAAATCAGTCACACAGGTTGTGACAGAAGGAACTTGGCAACTCACAGCATAGCAGAGCACAATACTGATGCTTCAATTACAGCTGAGAGCAGGTCATCTGGCAAATGATTTGTTTAAATTATAAATCTTGGGCTTGTTTTCTTTCGAGAAATTTGCATTAAGCTATAACGACAACATAAATGAAGGGAGAGAACACCACAAATGAAGCAACTTTATTCCCAGTTTTTATTTCAATTGATCTGGAGCTTCAAAGCTTCATCTCTGGCCTTTGTGCAACTGCCTGCCTATCGAGAACCCCTTCTCACCTGCATCGACCTATTACTTGCCAGGCTTTGTCCTGCCCCATCTCTCTTTCAGCATTCTTTCCCCCCTCTACCTCCTGACTGAAGAAGGGTCCCGACCCAATACGTCACCTATCCATGTTCCCCAGATACGCTGCCTGACCCGTTGGGTTACTCCAGCACTCTGTGAAACGTCACCTATCCATGCTCCCCAGAGATGCTGCCTGACCCGTTGGGTTACTCCAGCACTCTGTCAAACATCACCTATCCATGTTCCCCAGATACGCTACTTGACCCGTTGGGTTACTCCAACACTTTGTGTCTTCTGGAGCTTCAATGGATCACTCAGAAAATACCCAGATTGCAGAAGGAGCATTTGAAAGCATTTTTGTTCACACTGCATTTGGGAGATAAAGCAGGGTTAACTCATGGTTTCCAAAGACAGGGAGCTGCAGGTTTGAAGTTTGTTGGCTATGCCACATTTTAAATTGCCTGCAGTGTGTTGTTTCACCAAAAATAAGACTACCGTCTGGGCACGCTGCCAAAGATCAGTCCTGAAAATGGCAAAAAGTGCCGTCAACTGCTGAATCTCATGTAAAGGAAGTGAACTTTGTAAAAGATATAGGTGAGGGCAGCAAGGTCGCGCAGCAGTAGAGTTGCTGCCTTACAGCGTCAGAGACCTGGGTTCAATCCTGACTACGGGTGCTGTCTTTACAGAGTTTCTAAGTTCTCCCCGCGACCTGTGTGGATTTTCTCCGGGATCTCCATTTTCCTCCCATACTCCAAAGACGTGCAGGTTTGTAGGGTTATTGGCTTCGGTAAAAATTGTAAATTGTACCTAGTGTGTGTAGGATAGTGTTAGTGTACAGGGATCACTGGTCGGCGCGGACTCAGTGGGCTGAAGGGCCTGTTTCCGCGCTGTGTCTCTAAACTAAACTAAACTCAATTAAAAATGTATCGGTACCAGGTTGAGTATATGTAAAAAGGATAGATGTTTCCAGTGTGCGTCTGTCATGATAACTGGATGGCATCTCTGACTGAAACTAAATGAGGGATGGATCAGATGCATGGATACCCAAGTCCCTCTCTACGCCATTTCCCAGTCTCCCATCCAATTCTGACCCTTGCACTAAACCTAGGCCACAAACGAGTAAATGACCCACTTATTCCTGTTCTGGCTTCCATCCTCCAATCAATTCCGTTGGCATATTTCGCTCAATCCTATGAGGACCAATTTTATTGAATAACCTCTGAGTGTACTAGGCTGCATTCCCTTGAGTTTTAACATTTGGAAGGTTCATAGGAAGGACACTGTAGGTTTGAATAGAGGATGTTCATTTAATTCAACAGCTATAGCAAAACAGCTGTGAATATACATAATTCAATCCATTATGTCTGTCCCTTCTTGTCTGTTTTGTAAAACAAAATCAATACTGGTTTTTAATGATGGGTGAGCTATTTGCTCCAGGGTTCCCAACGAACTGTCTATGGAGGTAATGATTAGCAAGAGGAAAATTTCAGCTCTTAGAAAGTGAACTTGACGAAGGACATTCAGTACAAGCCTACATCTCACATGGTAAATGATATTAATGTTCGATGATGCACAGTTCCACCACCGATTTTTGGGCACCCTTAGTTTAGTTTAGTTTAGTTTAGGGATACAGCGCGGAAACAGGCCCTTCGGCCCACCAAGTCCGCACCGACCAGTGATCACCGCACACGAACACTATCCTACACACACTGGGGACAATGTTACACATACACCAAGCCAATTAATCAACATACCCATACGTCTTTGGAGTCTTAGTTCCACAGTCTTGCCATATTATTCGTTTTGCCAGACCATAGAGGTCATGGCCATAGGGGGCCGAGATATCAACCCGCAAAGTTGGCCACGGAGGTCGGCTATAGGAACACATCTGCCGGCTCCGGCAGGGCCAGAGTTCCAGAGCCCCGGCCGCAGGGGGCAACTCTGCCACTGCGCCACTGTGCCGTGATGAGATGATGTGGGGTAGAGTCCAGCAATGCCACAAAGCTGAGAATAATCTTTATTGGAAGGGGTAATGAAAAAAAACGTGCAGCCAGTTAGTGCTGTTCCTGCTTATTCCAGTTACTAGCTAATCACTCATTGATTCCTAATTTCTGGGTTGGACAGGGTACATTTTAAGAAGTTGCCAAGGTTTCAACAGCCAAGCATATCAAACAGCCAAGCATATCAAACAGCCAAGCATATCAAACAGCCAAGCATATCGGAAGACTGGTTCCGACCCGAAACGTCATCTGTCCTTTTACTCCAGAAATGTTGCCTGACCCACTGAGTTACTCCAGCACTTTGTTATCTTTGGTATAAACCAGCATTTACAGTTCTTTGTTTCTATATCAAATTATTTGTTACCATCAAACAATGAAATTTCCTTTTTGGAAAATTTTCTAAAGCCACACAATCATACAGCATGGACACAGACCTTTCAGCCCAACTCATCCATGTCGACCAAGATGCCTCATCTGAGCTAATTCCATTGCCCACGTTTCGCCCATCTATATACTAAAACTATCGTTTGTTATCTTGTTTGTGACTGAACTTCAGCCAAAACGGTACACGGTAGCGCAACAATTTTAGGCCCACCTTACTCACCATTGTCACTTTAGTGATAATGCAAGTAGTTTTATTGAAATCGGTCTTATATTTTTAAAGTTATTCACATTTTAAAGTTTAAAAGGAGGGGAGGGGGAGGGGAGGAGGGAGGGGGGAAGGGGGAGTGGGGGAGAAGGGAGAGGGGAGGGGGGTTGAGGAGGGGGGTAGGGGGGAGGACAGGGTGCTGCACCAATGCAGGAGAGGTTTGGGCCCACTTTGTCTAGTATCCCTAAATCTTTCCTATCTATGTATCTGTCGAAATGTCTTTTAAATGTCATCACTAATCCTGACTCAACTACTTCTGAACCAGTCTGAAGAAGGGTCTCGACCCAAAAGGTAACCTATAGCAACTCTGTACAGAGAGCATCAATAGTCAGGATCAAACCCAGGTCTCTTGCGCCGTGAGGCAGCAACTCTATCGCCGCGCCACCATGTCGCCCTCAAAGAATGTCTCATAGGAACAGAAGATAACTTACGAACCATTGACAAGCATCCCCACCCCCATTTATCAGCCAGGTTATCAGGAGGGTAGCCGATGCAGGAAGAAGAAATGAGCCAAGATTCCTATCCCGTAGTCTGAAGAACAGTCCCGAACCAAAACATCACCTATCCGTATTTTCCAGGGATGCTGCCTGACCCGCTAAGTTACTCCAGCACTTTGTGTCTTGTTTTTCCCATCCCTTACACTGACCAATGACCAGTGCAGCAAAGTGTGCTTGTGCATATTCTGCACTTGCCTGTTCTCTTTCTATAGACTGATAGCTCCAAAACACTTGGCTGCAGAACTAGACAGTGATCATGGCTGATGGAGTGTGAAATGTCTGAATGTTGACATATTGTAATATCTTCACTTCCTGCTGTGATCTGAAGGAACGAGGGTTTAATCTCTTGCTTTATTAATCTCAGTTGGATCGTAAAATGGAGGACATATTAATCGAGTCTTGTGGTAATTAAAGAGTTGAAGGTCATCGCCATGAATTTTAAAAAAATCAATGGTGATTTTGGACCCAATTAGTCCGACCATTGAAATAAAAGCAGAAAATGCTCAAATGCCTGGTGGTGAGAGAAACACAGTTAACTTTCTTGCTCGATGCTTCTGTGGAGAGTTATTTTTTCAGGTCACTGATTTTTCAGTTAATTAACAGAATTTTTATACACTTGACTGGCGAAATGTATATGTATGACTTTAATTTGTTGAAATTTGCACATATTTCGATTGCATCAAATGCTTCTCCCCTGATGTTTAATTCTGCTCAAGAGGAGGAGCGCAGGATGCAGTTGGCGTCATCTTAGCTTCAGGCTACCAAGTAACAGCTTAGCTCAGTGGGGAATGCCCTCTGGCTTGAGCTGTCCATCCTTGCTGAGAAATTTCAATTAATGAAATGGAGCTACTCTGCACAGTTTGAGATACAAGAGAAATAAAATCTTGCATTACTAGTCGTCTTCTTCGCAATAACGTGACGCACACTGTTTCAAGAAGGCATACTTGTCATGTTTCTGGACAGGAAGGGTTATAATTTGTGTGTTGAAATGGTACTAAAGGTTCATTACAACAGCAGGATTTGCCCACAAAAGGATTCGATACACTTTCAATTTAATGTCTCAGAGGTTTAGCTTTAGGTTTATTATTGTCACGTGTACTTAGCTACAGAGAAAACCTTTTGTTTGCATGTTATCCAATCAAACCTGACAACACTGTGTGTGGATAGACACAAAAAGCTGGGGTAACTCAGTGGGGCAGGCAGCATCTCTGGAGCGAAGGAGGGGGTGACGGTTCAGGTCGAGACACTTCTTCAGATCCGAAACGTCACCCATTCTTTCTCTCCAGAGATACTGCCTATCCCGCTGAGTTCGTCCAGTTTTTTATGTCTATCTTCGGTTTAAACCAGCATCTGCAGTTCCTTCCTACATACTACTGTGTGTGGATACAATCATGCCAAACCCAGGTACAACATGCAGAAAAATACCAGAGTGCAGAGTATAGTTCCTCAGCATTATAGTGTAAGACAGTTCCAAAGGAAAAGTCAATTACCTCAATGGGATAGACTGGGAAATCGGAACCCTACCCTAGGTTATGGAAGGACAGTACATAAGTCTTAGAGCACAGGGGAAGAAGCTATTCCTGGGCTGGTGGCAGATGCTTTCAAGCTTCTGTATATTCTGCCCAACAGGAGCAAGGAGAAGAAGGAAGGACTGGGGTGGGAAAGGTCCTGAATTCTGTTGGCTAGTTTTCCGAGGCAGTGTGAAGTGTAGATGGAGTGAGTGATGGGGAGTCTGGTCCTTTTGATGAGCTGGGCTACATCCACAATTCTCTGCAATTTCTTGCGGTCTTGGGCACAGCTGTTGCTGAACTTGGGCACAGCTGTTCCTGTGATTCAACTTGACAGTATGGTGCATCTGTAGAACTTGGGAAGACTCATTGAACACATGCCAAATTTCCTCAGTCTCGTGAGCAGGTAGAGGTGATGGGGGTGCTTTTCTGGCTGTAGTTACCGTGGATGGTCCAGGATAGAGCATTGGTAATATTTACACCCAAGAACTTGAAGTGTAAGAAAATAACTGCAGATGCTGGTACAAATCGAAGGTATTTATTCACAAAATGCTGGAGTAACTCACCAGGTCAGGCAGCATCTCAGGAGAGAAGGAATGGGTGACGTTTCGGGTCTAGATGTCAACTTATTTACATTGGCGAAACCAAGCGCAGGCGCGGCGATCGCTTCGCTCAACACCTGCGCTCGGTCCGCATTGGCCAAACAGATCTCTCGGTGGTCGAGCACTTCAACTCCCACTCCCAGTCTGACCTTTCTGTCATGGGCCTCCTCCAGTGCCATAGTGAGGCCCACCGGAAATTGGAGGAACAGCACCTCATATTTCGCCTGGGCAGCTTGCAGCCCAGTGGTATGAACATCGACTTCTCCAACTTTAGATAGTTCCTCTGTCCCTCTCTTCCCCTCCTCCTTCCCAGATCTCCCTCTATCTTCCTGTCTCCACCAATATCCTTCCTTTGTCCCGCCCCCCTGACATCAGTCTGAAGAAGGGTCTCGACCCGAAACGTCACCCATTCCTTCTCTCCTGAGATGCTGCCTGACCCGCTGAGTTACTCCAACATTTTATGAATAAATACCCAGGAACCTGAAGCTCTCTACTACTTTGGTGCCATTGATGCTTCCACCATGCTTCCCGAAGTCGACTATTTCTTGTGTTTAAATGTGAAATTGGAGGTCAGAATGATCTGCAATTCTCGTAGTGCCTCCAATCAGTTGATTACAAAACACCATTGGCAGAAACGTAGAAGATGACTGAAAATCCTTGAAGCAGGATGTTGATGAGAGGAATGAAATGGTTAAAAAGTAATACAAAAGGAAAACCTGCAACAACATCTGCAGGTGCTTCAATAAAATCATTCTGTTACTTTCTCCAAGCAATAAATTGTGCCAGTATGTTTAACAAAGGCAGTACAGTTCAGTCAATGTCACTGTGACTCCCTCCATTCAATTTTATTGACATCTTTTGCCATCGGTTTACAAACAGGGAAAGTTGTATAACACTTGAAACCAAAATGGTAGCAATGAAATAAAATAGCATAACAGCAAATGGAATTATGTCAAATTGTATTAAATTATATTTTGGGCATTTAATCGAGACACAATCTGCAATTGTACTATTGCCTTCATTAGATTCAGTGGTAAATCTGTGACAATCAATGAGTTGGATAATGGCAGTCCAGTATATAGCTCCATGTCATTGTAATACTAATAATGCCAATTAATCTGGAAATAATCTATGTAAGGGGCAGAGCAAATAGAATTTATTTAAAATACTACACCAATCCCAACCAGGGTATTTCTGCATTCTCTGACCTTGTGGGAGGTGAGGGAAGAAATTGTTGAGATCATCACAGAGATATTTGCATCATCTTTAGCTACCATTGAAGTTCCAGTAGACGAGAGGGTGGCTATTGTGGTCATGGTATTTAAGAGGGAGGGCTCGGATAAGCCAGGAAATGACAGGCCAATGAGCCTGAAATCAGTGGTGGGTAATTTACTCGAGGGGATTCTGAGGGACAGGGTCTAGCAGCATCTGGATAGGCAAGGACTGATTAAGGATATTCAGCACAACTTTATTGTTTCTCACAAAATGCTGGAGTAACTCAGCCGGACAGGCAGCATCTCTGGATAGAAGGAATGGGTGATGTTTCGGGTCGAGACCCTTCTTCAGTCCCTTCCTACACACATCATCTATATAGACTTAATCAAGGCCTTTGACAATGTCCTGCATGGTAGGCTAGTCTGGTAGGTTAGATCGTGTGGGATCCAGGTATCTATCTATCCTATTAGATACATATTAGCTTGATGATAGGAAACAGAGAGTGATGGTGGAAGGTTATTTTTTCGAATGGAGGCCTGTGACTACAGACTTACCACAGGGATCCATGCCAGGCCCATTGGTATTTGTCATTTATGTAAAAGATATGGACAAAATTTTGTCCATAGGTTTTAAGATAGTTTTGAATAACTATCAGTCTGAACCTTCTGGGGAAAGTACTAATTTGGGGTAAGACAGGTCACAACATTATTAGGCAGGGATATTAGCTAGAGATAGTTAATTCGGAACAGCTGTTATTGGGTAAGCCCACATCAGGTATGTGGAACAGTAACATACGGTTCACATGCAACTCCTCTAACCTCATCGGCAACCATTTCACCAAACACTGGCTCTCTTTCTGTCAAGGCCTGCACGGTGCCACCATGCCGCCCTTCTGTTAAGCGCGGCACAGTGGCGCAGTGGTAGAGTTGCTGCCTTACAGCGAATGCAGCGCCGGAGACTCAGGTTCGATCCTGACTACGGGCGCCGTCTGTACGGAGTTTGTACGTTCTCCCCGTGACCTGCGTGGGTTTTCTCCAAGATCTTCGGTTTCCTCCCACACTCCAAAGACTTACAGGTATGTAGGTTAATTGGCTGGGCAAATGTAAAAATTGTCCTTAGTGGGTGTAGGATAGTGTTAATGTGCGGGGATCGCTGGGTGGCAAAGACACGGTAGGCCAAAGGGCCTGTTTCTGCGCTGTATCTCTAAATCTAAAAAAAATCTAAAATCTCCTGGTTGTTAACCATTTTAACTCCCCTTCCCATTCCCATACACTGACACTTCTGTCCTGGGCCTCCTCCATTGCTAGAGTGGAGGAATACAGGTGTCAGAGGTTATGGGGCGAAGGCAGGAGAATGAAGTTAGGAGGGAGAGATAGATCAGCCATGATTGAATGGCGGAGTAGACTTGATAGGCCGAATGGCCTAATTCTACTCCTATTCCTTATGACCTTATGAGTGAGGCCACACACAGACTGGAGGAACAGCACCTCATTTTGCTTGGGTAGCTTACATCCCAATGGTATGAACATTCCATTCTCCAATTTTAGGTAACTACAACCTCACACCCCTCTGCACCTATTCTGTATCCCCCTCCTTTGTATCCCACCTGGACTCACATCTGCTTCTCCCCTCCCCCTCCCCTTCCACTTGCATTCCTTCCTTTAGCTGCACAGTTCACAACTACAGAGTAATGTGAGATGTTGCATGTTGGGAAGTCTAACATGGGCAGGACCAACACAGTGAATGGCAGGGCTCTGGGGAGTGTTGTAGAGCAAAGGGATCTAGGAGTGCAGGTGCATGTTTCCTTGTAGGTCGAGTTTCAGGTAGAAGAGATGGTCAAAAAGGCTTTTGGCACATTGGCCTTTATCAGACAGAGTATTGAGTATAGAAGTTGGGAAGTCATGTTGCATAAGACGTTGGTGAGACCGCATTTAGAGTATTGTGTTCAGTTCTGGGCACCATGTTATAGGTAAGATGTTGTCATGTTGGAAAGGGTACATCGAAGATTTGAGGATGTTGCCAGGACTAGAGGGTCTGAGCTATAGGCAGAGGTTGAGTAGGCTGGGACTCTATTCCTTGGAGTGATGCAGCGTGGAAACAGGCCCTTCAGCCCAACTTGCCCACACCGGCCAACATGTCCCAGCTACACTATTCCCACCTGCACGTGTTTGATCCAAACCTGTCCTTTCCATGTACCTGTCTAACTGTTTCTTAAATGTTGGGACAGTCCTTGTCTCCACTACCTTCTTTGGCAGTTATTTCCATACACCCACCTTAGTGTGAATAAGTTACCCCTAAGATTCCAAGTAAATCTTTTCCTCTTCACCTTAAACCAATGCCCTCTGGTCCTCGATTCACCTACTCTGGGCAAGAGACTCTGTGCATCTACCCGATCTATTCCTCTCATGATTTTATACACTGATATTGAATTGGAGCCTAAAACAGCACAGAAACAGGCCCTTCACTCAACTCATCCACATTGACCAAGATGTGCATCTAAGCTAGTCCCATTTGTCTGCATTTGGCCCGTATCCCTTCTGTGTATAGACGCAAAATGCTGGAGTAACTCAGCGGGATAGGCTGCATCTCTGGAGAGAAGGAATGGATGACGTTTCGGGTCGAGACCCTTCTTCAGACTCCTTTCCGCACAAGTCCCCTTCAGTAATCCAGCTCAAGTTTTGTCCTGGACAGTCCTACTAACAGAAATAGTTACCCAGCATCAACGCCATCAATTTATTTAATGAGATCATTCCTTAATCTCTCAAAGAGTAAAATTTAGTAAATCCACTGACCTATTTCTTCAGAAATCCCTAATGTTTTGGCAGCTGGCATAACTTTAAAAACTCCTGTCCCCTCATACCCATTAAATTCCTGTTAAGTATAAGAAAATAACTGCAGATGCTGGTACAAATCGATTTATTCACAAAATGTTGGAGTAACTCAGCAGGTCAGGCAGCATCTCGGGAGAGAAGGAATGGGTGACGTTTCCCGAAACGTCACCCATTCCTTCTCTCCCGAGATGCTGCCTGACCTGCTGAGTTACTCCGGCATTTTGTGAATAAATTCCTGTTAAGGTTGGAATCCCATATTCCCTTTAAACTCACCAGGGCTCTGTTCCATACTCCCTTCAAATACAGCTCTCTCACTGGAAGGTTTATTATATGCTGTGCAACATCCGAACAAAAGTGAATTAAAAGTATGTGGAGCTATTTATAGGAATAATATCTGAGAAATCTGCCAGTCCCACATCACCAAGATCCTAAGGGCCCTGCTTTAGCAAAGCTTTCCGAAATTTAAAGAAGTACAAGTGTACACCGATGAGCCAAAGCATTATGACCACTGACAGGTGAAGTGAATAACATTGATTACCTTGTTACAATGGCACCTGTCAAGGGGTGGGATATATTAGGCAGCAAGTGAACAGTCAGTTCTTGAAGTTGATGTGTTGGATGCAGGGGAAATGGCCAGGAGTAAAGACCTGAGTGACTTTGACACGGGCCAAATTGTTATGGCCAGACAACTGGGTCAGAGCATCTCTGAAACAGCAAAGCTTGTGGGGTGCTCCCGATCAGCAGTGGTGAGTACCTACCGACAGTGGTCCGAGGAGGGTGTTGGGCGCCCAAGGCTCATTGATGCGCGAGGGCAACGAAGGCTATCCCGTCTGATCCGAACCAAACCGATAGAAGATCTACTGTGGCACAAGTCACAGAATATTTTAATGGTGGTCACGGGAGGAATGTGTGACAATACACAGTGCATCGCACCCTGCTGCGTATGGGGCCGCGTAGCCGCAGACCGGTCATAGTGCCCATGATGGCATAATGTTTTGGCTCGCCAGTGTAGTCAGCAGACATATCGATAAGGTGTAACCATTTAACCATGTACACCAGCACTCTCGTCCTTGAAAGTGAGATTTGTGAATTCAAATCCCATTGCAATGAGTTGTGGAGTCGAAGAACTGTACAGCCTGGCCCTTTGGCCCACCATGTCCATGCTGACCAAGTTGGCACACTGGGCTAGTCCCATTTGACTGCATTTGGCCCATCTTTCCTAATCCTTCCTACCCACATATCTGTCCAAATGACTTACAAGAATTGTAATTATATTCGCTTGAATAGCTTTGCCTGGCATCTGATTCCAGATATGATTAGCAGTTGAGTGATAGAGTTTCCCTGAGGTCCCTCGTAAATCACTCCGCCATTTTATTCACACACTTGGACACGTGCATGCAACGCTGTCCCGGGGAAATGCCGTGGTATTGGAGACACCAGTCCTGAGATGTGTGAGATGTGGAATCAAAACCTTTCTTTTTTAGGTCTCTTCATCGCGGCGCAGGGCGCGGCTCGGCCGCGGGGCCTTCCATCACCCGCGGGGCCTTCCATTGCCGGGTGCGGCTGGGCCGCTGGACTTAACAGTGCCCGGTGCGGCTCGGCCGCGGGGCCTTCCATCGCCCGGTACGGCCGCGGGACTGTTCAGCGCCAGGTGCGGCTCGGCCACGGGGCCTTCCATCGTCCGGCGCGGCTCGCCGCGGGACTTTACATCACTGGTGCGGCTTGGCCGCGGGACCTTCCATCGCCCGGCGCGGCTCGGCCGCGGGACCTAGCATCGCCCGGCGTGGCTCGGCCGCGGGACTTTACTTCGCTGGTGCGGCTCGGCCGCGGGACTTTACATTGCTGCGCACGGTACGGCCGCGGGGCCTTCCATCGCCCAGCTCGGCAGCGGGATGTTTCAGCGCCCGGTGCGGCTCGGCCGCGGGGTCTTCCATCCCCTTGCGGGGACTGTGCGGGTCGGTCGGGGACGAGCTGTCTGTCCGTGGGCGTGGGAAAGAGAGCGGAAGGGGGTGTTTGGAGTCACTGTGATGGATGTTTGTGTTGGGGTTATGTGTCTTGAGTTCTTTTTTTTGTGTGACTGCTGGTAACGTAATTTTGTTCGGTACCTCGGTACCGAATGACAAATAAAGCTCTGTATCTGTATCTGTATCTGTCTTTGGAGTGTGGGAGGAAACCAGAGCACCCGGAGAAAACCCACGCGGTCACAGGGACGACGTACAAACTCCCTACAGACAGCACCCCCCATCGACAGGATCAAACCTGGGTCTCTGGCGTTGTAAGGCATCAGCTCCACTGCCGTGCCACTGTCAAGTCAATTTTATTTTTAAAGCACATTTAAAAACAACCCAGGTTGACCAAAGTGCTGTACATCAGTTCAGGTACTAAGAAACGAACATACAATGGCACACAAATATAACAGCACATACATAAACAGTTCCACCCCTCGGGTAAATGTAAAATGTTCTGGGGCTACAACTTTGAAGAGGAGCAGGCAAGTTATTCATTTAGATTTTTTAGATTTTTAGATTTTAGCGATACAGCGCAGAAACAGGCCCTTCGGCCCATCGGGTCCGCGCCGCCCAGCGATCCCCGCACATTAACACTATCCTACACCCACCAGGGACAATTTTTACATTTGCCCAGCCAATTAACCCACATACCTGTACGTCTTTGGCGTGTGGGAGGAAACCGAAGATCTCGGAGAAAACCCACGCAGGTCACGGGGGGAACGTACAAACTCCGTACAGACGGCGCCCGTAGTCAGGATCGAACCTGAGTATCCGGTGCTGCATTCGCTGTAAGGCAGCAACTCTACCGCTGCGCCACCGTGCCGCCACAGCCAATGGCGTCATGGCCAATATATATCTCTTCCAGCAGATTATCTGGGTGGTATCACTCTGCTATTTATGGGCACTCGATACACTAGATTTGCTCCAATGTTTCCTCCACTACAACAGTGATTATATTTTAAATGTATTAGCAGGAGACCTAGAAACATAGAAATATAGAAAATAGGTGCAGGAGTAGGCCATTCGGCCCTTCGAGCCTGCACCGCCATTCAATATGATCATGGCTGATCATCCAGCTCAGTAACCTGTACCTGCCTTCTCTCCATACCCCCTGATCCCTTTAGCCACAAGGGCCACATCTAACTCCCTCTCAAATATAGCCAATGAACTGGCCTCAACTACCTTCTGTGGCAGAGAATTCCACAGACTCACCACTCTCTGTGTGAAGAAATGTTTTCTCATCTCGGTCCTAAAAGACTTCCCCCTTATCCTTAAGCTGTGACCCCTAGTTCTGGATTTCCCCAACATCGGGAACAATCTTCCCGCATCTAGCCTCTCCAACCCCTTAAGAATTTTATATGTTTCTATAAGATCCCCCCTCAGTCTTCTAAATTCCAGCGAGTATAAGCCTAGTCTATCCAGTCTTTCTTCATATGAAAGTCCTGCCATCCCAGGGATCAATCTGGTGAACCTTCTCTGTACTCCCTCTAAGGCTAGAATGTCTTTCCTCAGATTAGGAGACCAAAACTGTACACAATACTCCAGGTGCGGTACAACTGCAGCAGAACCTCCCTGCTCCTATACTCAAATCCTCTTGCTATGAATGCTAACATACCATTTGCTTTCTTCACTGCCTGCTGCACCTGCACGCTTGCTTTCAATGACTGTTGCACCATGACACCTAGGTCACGTTGCATCTCCCTTTTTCCTAACTGGCCACCATTCAGGTAATACTCTGCTTTCCTGTTCTTGCCGCCAAAGTGGATAACTCTTCGGGAAATCCTAAACGAGATATAAAAGTTATCATATGAATGCAAACCATTCCATTTTAGTTCCAGTTATTCTGTGTTAGATGTACTCCAAGACTAGGATATTCTTCCTGAATTGTTTCCTTTTGATGTCTAACCTTAGCTCTGTGCTGCCAGTAAAATTTCCAAAGAGTGAGGTAGGGAGATGCCAGGCGGTATTAAATGACAAAAGGAATATGCTGGAAGGTGAAGAAGGGAGGACGCTCAACAAGTAACAGAAAAGAATGATGTGAAAAGAAGAAAAAACGAATCACATTTACTGATTGCCCCAACTGGCTAAACCTAGCACTACAAACTATGATGCCAACAGTGAAGATGGACAAACTTGAACTGTTTTCTCTGGATCGCCGGAGGTTCAGGGGAGACCTGATAGAAGTATATCAAATCATGAGAGGCATAGATAGGGTAGACATTCAGAACCTTTCTCCCAGGTTGAAAATGTCAAAGGCTAGAGGATAGTTTTTTTTCCACAGAGCATGGAGTGCACTGCCAGGGGTGGTGGTGGAGGCAGATACAATAGTGGCATTTAAGTGGCTTTTAGCTAGGCGGATGGATATGCAGGGCCCGGTGGGATATGGATCATGTAGGTGTGTATTAGGGCGGCACATTGGCGCAGCAGTAGAGATGCTGGCTTACAACGCCAGAGACCTGGGTTTGATCCTGACTATGGGTGCTGTATGTACGGAGTTTGTCCATTCCCCCTGTGACCACATGGGTTTCCTCTGGGTGCTCTGGTTTCCTCCCACACCCCACAGATGTGCAGGTTTGTAGGTTAATTAGCATCTGTAAAGGACCAGGTGACCCTCCTGTGCCAAGACATAGAGGACAGCTTCCAGGCAGGGAAGAAAGCTGGCGCTGTCTTCTTGGACCTCACAGCTGCGTACGATACTGTCTGGCTGCGTGGACTACATATGAAGCTTCTGGAAACCATCCCAGACAAGCACATGGTGAGCCTCATCATGGAGATGTTGAGCAACCGCAGCTTCCAGCTACACACCAGCAACGGCCAATGCAGCAGGGTGAGGAAACTCAAGAACGGCGTCCCACAGGGCTCTGTGCTGGCACCAATGCTGTTCAACATCTACATCCATGACCTGCCTGCAACCCAGTCAAAGAAGTATGGCTATGCTGATGACCTGGCCATTCTACTCAGTAAGCCATCCTGGGAAGCTGCAGAAGAGGGCCTCTCTGAAGACATGAACATCCTGTCTTCATATTTGAGGAACTGGCGTCTTAGGCTCAGCATGGGTAAGACAACATCCTCAATGTTCCATCTTAACAACAGGGAAGCGACTCGCGAGATGAACGTCATGGTGGATAACGCCCGGTTACAGCCCCAGCCCGTCCCCACGTACCTCGGAGTGAAGCTCGACAGAACGCTGTCATTTAAACAACACCTGGAAGGTGCCAAGGTAAAGATAAGCGCCCGTGCCGCACTGATACGCCGCCTAGCCGGCACCACATAGGGAGCCACGACGAAGACACTGCGCATGTCCACAGTGGCCCTGGTGCTCTCAGCTGCCGATTACTGCGCCCTGGTCTGGTGCCATAGTCCTCACGCTAAGAAGCTGGATGCTGCCCCCAACAGCGCCCTATGGACTGTCTCCGGATGCCTACGAGCTACACCTGTAAACCAACTGCCCATCCTTGCCGGCATCGCCCCGGCCAACATCAGACGAGCAGCAGCCACGCTGGCCCTTCCTCGAAAGGCACAGACCAGTGATCTCCACCTTCTCAATCAGATCGTCACAGAGACACCACGACATGTGCGCCTCAAGTCACGGCGCCCCTTTGCCATGCAAGCCCACGAGCTGCTCTGTACAACACCGGTCAACACTTCCAAGGCCACCTGGGGCAAGACGAGGTGGAGAGACCAGTGGAAGTCAGCGGAACCATCCAGGCTACACCGCTACATCGGTGAACCCATGGGCGTCCCTGGCCAGGACCTGCCCCGAAAGCAGTGGATAACCCTCAATCGCTTGAGGACGGGCGTCGGACGCTATGGAGTAGCGATGAAGAGGCGGGGTCTCGTGGACAGTGCCTTCTGCGAGTGTGGGGACCCAACACAGACAGTGGAGCACAGAGTCACCAGTTGCCCCAAATACTGGCCACCGAATGGTGAACGAGGTCTGATTGACCTGGACGATGACACGTTGGCCTGGATCGTCTCAACGGAGCTGCAGGTCTAAAAGACATACGACAAAAGAAGAAGAAGAAGCATCTGTACAAAATTGTCCTTAGTGTAGAGTAAAACTAATGTAGGGTTGATCACTGGTTGCTGAGGACTCAGTGGGCTGAATGTCCTGTTTCTGTGCTGTCAACTAAACTAAACTAAACCAAATCTACAGGCGGATGAGATTAGTTTACCCTGGCATCATGTTCGGCACAGACATTGTGGGCCGAAGGGCCTGTTCCTGTGCTGTACTGTTCTATTTTCTTGATGGTACACACTTGATTTTGTCTCTGTAAAAAATTGTCCCTAGTGTACGGTGGAACTAATGTATGGGTTACCACTGGTCGGTGTGGTCTCGGTAGGCTGAAGGGCCTGTTTCCACACTATCTATAAACTAAAGTAATCTAAACGAGGCGGCAGATGAGATTAGTTAATATATTGGCATCATGTTCAGCACAGACATTGTGGGCCGAAGGGCCTGTTCTTGTACTGTACTGTTTTATGTTCTATGACACAAACTCGATGTGCGATTCCAAAATGTCTACACCTATGAGCAGAATAGAGCCTCTCTAAATGTAAATCCCACTGTAAGCCAACTGCTGAAGGCATGCTGGAGATAGACACAAAAGGCCGGAGTAATTCAGCGGGACTGGCAGCGTCTCTAGATAGAAGGAATGGGTAACGTTTCAGGTCGAAACCCTTCTTCTGACTGAGTTCCCAGGCTAAACTAACTGTCAAAAGAATTGTGATTAAAAAATTAAGCACACTGTCTAATCAGTAAATTAATCGAGATATTTAATTTAAAAATTATAAAACTTAAAACAAATAAAATAATTGTACATGTACTTGGCTAACTCTACAAAGTAAATTATCTGCAACCTACCTCTTTTCGTCACTGCTGTTCCTCTTCATTGAAATAAATGGGGTAATTTAACATTGGCCCAGGCTTAAACTGCCGTCCACAGACACAAAGTGCTGGAGTAACTCAGCGGGTCGGGCAGCATCTCTGGCGAACATGGATATGTGACGTTTCCGGTCAGGATACTTCTTAAGTCTGAAGTAGAGTCCTGAAGCCAAAAAGTCACGTATCCATGTTCGCCAGAGATCCTGCCTGACCCGCTGAGTTACTCCAGCATTTTGTGTCTTTTTTTTTGTTGGTAAACCAGCATCTGCAGTTTCTCGTGTCTCTCACCTACCGCAGGTTTCTGCAGGTTTGAGGATGCAGTAAGATCCACTTTCACCACCAGTCTCCAGCCTCAAAGGGCAGTTAAGGTGAAAGCAACAATCAGTTGGGTGGAAGGGCATTTGCTGATGATACCAAGCAAAGTGACAATGAGATCTGTGAGAAGGATGAGAGGAACCTCAGGGGGTTATAGACAGGATGGGGATTGTCTCAAAAAGGGAGCCAGGATCATCAGAGACCCACGCTACCCTGAGCCACACACTGCCATCAGGAAGAAGTTACAGGAGCCTGAGAACTGTTAAGTCCAGGTTCAGAAACGGCTTCTTCCCTACAGCCATTATGCTATTAAACACAACAACCTCAAATGAGCTCTGAACTACACCACATAGACTATTATTGTCATTATTGCACATATTGTTATTTATTTTTTATGTGTGTACATATGCGTGTGAATATATGTATATATATATATTAGACAATAGACAAATATATACACATATAAATACATATGATCTGTATATGTGAGAATGTGTGTATATATATACACACAGTGAACTTTTTTTCTCATTTGTTATATTGTTTACAGTGTACTATTTGGTTGTGTTGCTGCAAGTAAGAATTTCATTGATCTATCTGGGACATATGACAATAAAACACTCTTGATTCTTGATGGGGCAAGGATATGGCAGATGCGAAACGAATTGTGGAAAAATATGAGATCAGTTTTGGGGGGAAAAAATAGCAAAGCAGATTATTTTTTAATCATGATAGTCATAGAGTCATGTGGCCCAACTAGTCCATCCTGGACAAGATGCCACATCTTAGCCAGTCTCATTTGCCCATATTTGGCCCATAACCTTCTGATACAAGGTGCCTGTCCAAATGACTTTTAAATGTTGTTATTATACCTGCCTCAACTACGTTCTCTGGCAGCTGGTTTCATATACCTAACGGAGAAATGGAAAGATGTTGGTATTCAGGGAGATAGTTGTCATTGTACAACTATTGATGTGTCGGAAGGAACTGCAGATGCTGGTTGACACCGAAGGTAGACACAAAATGCTGGAGTAAGCATCATGGAGGAATCACAGCGGGAGAGCAGCGAGAGAGGGTGATGCAGAACCCCCGTCCTGGAGAGAGGAGAACTCCTTCACGGTTCCGCTGAGTTACTCCAACATTTTGTCATCCTTCGGGTTCTAGTTTCCCCCCTCGCTCCCCTTCCCCCCCTCTCCACCACCCCCTTCCCTCCCTCTCCACCCTCCCCCCTTCCCCTCCTCCTCTCCCCTTCCCCTCCTCCTCTCTCCTTCCCCTCCTCCTCTCTCCCCACTTCCCCCTCCTCCTCTCCCCATCCTCCTCTCCCACGCATTCTCTCCCCCTCATTCTCTCACCCCTCATTCTCTCCCCCTCCTCCTCTCCCCCCACTTCCCCCTCCTTCTCTCCCCCCCACTTCCCCCTCCTTCTCTCCCCCCACTTCCCCCTCCTCCTCTCCCCCACCCCCTCCTCCTCCTCTCCCCCATCCCCTCCTCCTCTCCCCCATCCCCTCCTCTCCCCCCTTCCCCTCCCCCCCTTCCCCTCCTCTCCCACCCATCCATTCCTCTCCCCCCATCCATTCCTCTCCCCCCCATCCATTCCTCTCCCCCGTTCCCCTCCTCTCCCCCCCTTCCCCTCCTCCTCTCCCCCCCATCCATTCCTCTCCCCCCTTCCCTTCACCTCCCCTTACCTCCCCTTCCTCTCCTCCTCTCCCCCCCATCCATTCCTCTCCCCCCCTTCCTCTCCTCCTCTCCCCCCATCCATACCTCTCTCCCCCCTTCCCCTCCCTCAGAGTGTGTCCTGGAATAGCCAGCTCTCCCGCGGCCATTGATGGAAGCGGTGCGGGGTGCGGGGTGCCAGTGACAGATGTTGCTGTATCCCCGGGAGACACATTGTTGCGTGCGGGGAGGAGCGGGCGGGTGCGGGTGCGGGTGCGGGTGAGTGGAGCCGCAGCGAGGGCGGGCTTCTTTGTTGCAGTGCGGACTCGTGTCCTTGCCTTGCTCCTCCTCCTTGCTCTCTCTCTCTCTCTCTCTCTCTCCTCTCCCTGCCCCTCCTCTATCCCTCTCTCTGCCCCCTTTTCTCTCTGCATGCAACAGGTAAGCGCTGACTTCTCTTTCCACACACATTTATTTCTCACCCAGCCCACTAAAACCGCGGTGCAAACGATTCAGTCAGGAAAACATTATTATTTGCCCTTTAGACTAGCACTCACAAAGCGGCCATTCTGTTTGTTGCGTCCCCCCCCCCGTCCCCCCGGCTGGAAAAATTGGAACATTACCTCCTTAACTTGTAAAAGAAATTGATCGCGCATTTTTTGCAACGTCCAGTCATTCATTTTATTGGGTAAAAATCCACAGCAGGTCAGAAAATCCCAGTGGGGAATGGAGTCCCACGCTTCCCCAAAGCCCAGGCTTGATCTGCGGGCTGGGCTTTTGTATTCTGTAACGGAGTTTAAATGAATTTTAGCCCAATTGTGCAAATGTGTTGTCTTTTTTTTTTTTTGGAAGGATTTTGCATTTTATCCAGTTTTAAACTGGATAAGAAGCGGTGGAAAAAGGGGGTTGAATTTTGTGGGGAAAATGCTGGCAGAATCTCCTCCCGTATTGAATCATGATGATTTGTGACTAAAAATAGGGAAATCCTAGATGCATCTGCATTAGATCGGTGGTGGGGGGTTGTTGTTGTTGGGGAGGTTTGTAAATTAAATTGCATTTAGCTTTTTATTTGTGCTTTTTTTTCCCCTCTGGAATTTAAAAAAAATTACAAGGTTACTATTTTTTTTTAAATTGCTGGAGTTTGAGATTTTCCAGGACCCTGGCTCGACAGCACCAGTGGATTGGTTGAAAGAATTAGTAGCTGACCGAATATTTCCAGCTTAACTATAAATAACAAGAGCTCCTTCCCCGGTCTGCAGTTTAACTTGCATGGCTACTCATCGACATGGAGAATGTTGCACTCATTGTCACCCACTGTATGTTAACCCCGATAATCTTAGGAAGGCTCTCATTCATTTTGTTATTTGTTTGGCTTACAGTCCCTGATTTACCTTGATAATGTGATGACTGGCTTAATAGGTTGTGTATTGTTATGATCTTTTATTTTAAAGTTCGACGAGAAAGTGGTGAAATCAACTTTTTCTGTTTCAACAATAGCTTAGTGACCTTCATGTGATTTTATTCACAAAATGCTGGAGTAACTCAACAGGTCAGGCAGCATCTCAGTCTGAAGAAGGGTCTCGACCCGAAACGTCACCCATTCCTTCTCTCCTGAGATGCTGCCTGACCTGCTGAGTTACTCCAGCATTTTGTGAATAAATACCTTCGATTTGTACCAGCATCTGCAGTTATTTTCTTATACTTCATGTGATTTTAATAAACACTCTTCTTTATCCTTGCACGTAAATCCTCGCTTATCCAGTATTATGTCATCAGGAATTTACAACACACCCGTAAAAATAGGTCAAAGTGAATCTCCCTTTTTATTTCTCCCCCGCACCACCTGGACTTGGACCCCTGCCTCTCCTTCCACCTACATTCCTTTCTTTATCTTCGATCTTCTGTCTTTTCATCTTTTTTTGAGTAATGTCCATTGAATGTTCGGTTGAATGTACATTGCACATAGTTTTGACAGTGTTCCTTTGCTGATTCCCAATCTCTACAATTCCTGTATCCCCTTATACATCCCATTACCTCCCATCTACCTCATTGCAGACCTTCAAACTATATCTTTAGTCGGACTTTATGTTGCACCAAACATTAGGCATGGTGGCGCAGCGGTAGAGTTGCTGCCTGACAGCGACAGAGACCGTGGTTTGATCCTGACTAAGGGTCCTTGTTTATATGGAGGTTGTACACTCAGTCGGCCCCTAGAGTGCTGGTTTACTTCCACATTCCAAAGACGTTTACTTCCAAATTCATTGCTTGCATACCCACGGTATGCAAATAGACGCCACGTAAAGGGCATTTACAAAGTTACAAAGTACCCCGTGCCAGGTCCACCTTTGGTTTCCCCCCCCCCCTCCCTCATGGCGCCCCGCCCCCCCCCCAACAGGCCGGCTCAACGCAGCCCCCCCCCCCACAGGCCGGTTCAATGCAGGCCCCTGCCGCGGTGCTCCACCGCCTCACGTGCGCGTCCCCATACCTATCAAGTCGATCAGCGTCCGTAGAAGGAGAAAAAAATGAACGTTTCATGTTTGGGACCCTTCTGCAAAGGATTCCTGTAGAGATCTGACATGTGTCCAACTGGTTATTAGCGGGGAGTTATATGGCATCTGAAAAGCGATGAACATAGAACAGTTCAGCACAGGAACAGGCCCATCGGTCCACCATGTCCATGCTGAACACGATACCAAATGAATCTAATGTCCTCTGCCTGTACGTGATCCATACTTTCACCTTGGGGCAAGATCCTTGGTGTCTGTGCCCCTCGTAATTTTATGTGCTTCAATCGGTTCACTGCTGGAAAACAAGCAAAGGAGAAGTGTCCCGATCCAAAACATCACCTGTCCATGTTCTTCAGGAATGCTGCCTGACCCGCTGAGTTACTCTAGCATTTGTGTCTTTTGTTTTGTAAACCAGCATCTGCAGTTCATTGTTTCTACTGTAAATATCCTAGTCTGTCTTTGAAATTCAACACATTCCCACATAACTATGTTGATGATTTCAAAGACTGTAACTCCTTTGTTCAAACACAAAATGCGGGAGGAACTGGTTGGTCAGGCAGCATGTGTGGAGGGAATGGACCAGTGACGTTTTGGGTTGGTACCCTTTTCCTTTGCTATTTTTCCACATGATGTTTTGTCAAACTTTAACAATACTTTTGAGAATTTGTCTGACTTCCCTAATTTCAGATAGTTTTGAATAGTTCCAGATAATGGTTCAGATTTCAACACCTAACATAATCGCCAAGGAAGCTGTTTTTAAAATGGACGCCTGCCCCTGTTGAATACCTAGTTTGCCATCTACCTGACAGTGTTGGGGGTAGTAGCTTCCTTGGGGAACAGTGAGCGGTGCACTGACTTGGCTGATACTGCAGCTGGCTCTCAACTCCAGCGATCCAGGTTCAATCTTGACCTCCATTGCTGCTGGTGTGGAGTTTGCACGTTCTCCCTGTGACTAGATGGGTTAACTCCCACATCCCAAAGAGATACAGATTGCTAGGTTAATTGGCCTCTGTTTAATGTTCACAATGTGTAGGGAGTAGAGGCATGTGGGGAAGAGGGTTGCAGTTGGGGGTTGATATGGGGTATTAATTGGAATTGGTATCTCAGCACTTCAATTGAGTGGTTAATGATTCTGGGGACCAAATGACCTGTTTCCTCTCTGTAGGACGACAATAACTCTTCTGTAATTTCAAAGTTAAGGAAAAATCTGAATTATTATTTGTGATATCTATAAATGGAACACACTTATCAAAAAGATTTCATCCAAGTATTTGGTCTTCGGCACAGCACACTGTGTATCGGAAACAGCAGATTTGATAGCATCAGAGTTAACGAGCTAGCCCAGTAATTTAAAGAGAGATCTGCTGACTTACTTTATGATTAAAGTGTAACCGGAGAGCTGCAGCTCAATGCATGGGCATCATGTTGCACCAGATTCCAAATGCAGGTGCAGCACCTGTGGGATGCATTGCAGTGTTCATAGTTAAAACTCGCAACCTGGATTCGGCGGTGTGTGCTATTTTGAGTCTCGTGTCGGGAGGGACATTAATTTCTACCCCAATACCTGCTTAAGATTGAATTAGGCTTCAGTCCAGATTCTATTCTCTGTCCAGCTCTGTTTTAATGCTTGCACAATAAAATCAACAGCTCCGATATTCACCACTGTGAAATTTATCGGGAAATTCCCAAAGTATTTAACCAATCAGGTGGTGAAGTATTGCTTTAAATGTAAAAATGATTTTTTTAAAAGAACGATGCTAAATTACCCACCACCTTCCATATTTGGCAGAATTTCCAACGCACACCAGCTTGTCCTTCGTTAAGATGTAGTCACAAATCTTTAGCCCGTCTATGCTTTCTGCAGGCTTATCATGCGGCCTACAATTTGCTGCCGTTGGAATGGTCCTGGAGGGTTTGCATTCTGTGTGGCGAAGGAGGATTATCGTTTAAAGTGACCATGTTGTTTCTCCCCTCACAGAACCGCCAAGATGTCCATCTTGAAGATCCATGCCCGTGAGATACTCGATTCGCGTGGTAACCCCACTGTGGAGGTTGATCTGTCCACTGGGAAAGGTCAGCTTTATCCAGACTGTAACGTCACCGTCTTTAACCACATCCGGTTGCTAGATATCATAATCGACAATTAACAAAATGAATGTTAAAGTGTAAATTTAAATCCTGAAAATATATATTTGGGTCGGGGCAGGAAGGGAGCGTGCACGTATAATTTTCACCCTGTATAACATTGTGCATTTTCTTTGACTGAAGGCATTTAATTTTTGCAAATTACTTTTCATTTGGTGCATATAGTATTGTGCTGTTTGTATGACGAAATATGTCGGGAACCGTATGTTTTATTGTCTTGCTAGACCAAGTGGACCTGTTGGGTCCAAACCACTCCCACCCCTCCCCATCCCCTTCACCCATCCCCCCCCTCCGCTCCCCCCCCCCTCCCCCTGTCCTCTCTCCTCCCCTCACTCCCCCCTCGGCCCATCCGTGGAGCCGTTGCGGGGGGGGGGGATAGTGCCCCCGTGGCCGGGCAAGGGGGGACAGGGAAAAAGCACTGACCTTGGCCCCGTTTCTCCTGTGGGCCGGGCATGGAGCCGAAGCCGCTCCTGCAGCCTGGCTGCGATCAGCGGGGACGGCCATCTTGGGGATCCTCTGCCGCTCGCTGCACCACGGGAGGAAGGTCAGGCGCAGGGCACGCCGGGACGGGCGGAGGTCCTCCCGTTGGTCCTCCGGGGGGGGGGGGGGGGGTGAGCGCATTTATTAAAATTCATAAGGTAAATTGTGTTTAAAAAGGAACAAAAGTGGGTTTATTGAGAGCAGGGGGGGAATGGTGAGTAAGGTGGGCATAAAATTGCCGCGCTATCGTGTACTGTTTTGGCTGTGTCAAGACCCAAACCATATAACGCACAAACAAACAGAGAGTTTTAATATATATATATAGATAGATATAGATAGATATAGATAGATAGATATCCCAAAACGGAACAAGGAAATTCTTCCTTGTTTTACTTCACCTGCTCCCTCGAGTAATTGCAAAAAGGATTACTTCAACAAATCTTTTTTTGAAGTTGCTTCTTGCTAATCCTCCAGGATGTGGGATGAATAAAAATTTGCCACTGAATTACAGACCAGATAGACAGAAAATTAATGTCGATATTTCTATATTGGTGATAAATTTGGAAAATTCAGTCAGTGATGTACTTGGCATTTAAGAGGCTTTTAGATAGGAGTGTGGTTGTGTAGGGAATGGAGGGATGTGGATTATGTGTAGGCGGAGTAGATTGGTTTAACCTGGCATCGTGTTCGGCACGGGCATTGTGCTGTACCTTTCTATGTTTTTGAGGAAGCAAGTAGATTGAGCTTTATAAACATTTTAACACTTTTTAATTAATACCTTGGCTTGAGGCCCCTGTTGGGAACCAGATGTGAGAGTCTTCATTCTTCACTGAGTTGTTGTTGTTTGTCCTTCGGGTTCGAAGATGACCATGACTTCACTTTCAGTTGGAGGATTGGTGACTGTGGGTCCGGAAGTGACTGTTGAGACCAATCCAGGCCCGGAAGGCACGCCGACACGTGGATGGGTGCTGCAGTGGAAGTGGAGGTAGCCCGGGCCTTGCGCGTGGTGCGTTTCCTCTGGGCCTCTGCAGTGCGTCTGTTCTCTGCTGCACGGGCTCCTGTGGTGAGCTTGCTATGCCAGGTTGGACGGTCCAGAGCAAGAGACTCCCAAGTGCTGAGGTTGATGTCCAAGTCTTTGAGGGACACTTTGAGGCAGTCCTTAAACCGTTTCTTCTGTCCTCCTACTGAGCGCTTGCCCTGACACAGTTCTCCATACAGAAGCTGTTTTGGCAGTCGACTCTCGGGCATTCTGACGACATGGCCTGCCCATCTGGCTTGGGCTTTCCGTAGGAGGGTGGGGACTCTGGGAATTCCGGCCCGTTCCAAGAATTTTGTCCTGCCACCTGATTTGAAGGAGTCTGCGTAGGCAGCTCAAGTGAAAGTGGTTGAGCTGTTGGCAGGTCTGCTGTAGACAGTCCAGGTCTCACTGGCATAGAGAAGAGTGGTGAGTACCACTGCACGGTAGACCTTCAACTTGGTGGTAAGGCTGAGTCCTCTCCGCTCCCAAACATTCCCACGGAGTCGCCCAAAGGCAGCGCTGGCCTTGGCAATCCTGTTGTTGACCTCAGCGTCAATGTTCACCACTCGCGAGAGTGTACTGCCCAGATAGGTAAAGCTGTCGACTGCCTGTAGATTCTGCCCCTTCACCGTGATGAATGAAATAAAAACAGAAAATGCTGGATGTGCTCACTAAGTCGGGCAGAATGGTCCCAGTGGAAAGAGAAACAGGTCAAAGTAGCCTTTCAAGTCAAAGAACCTTCATCAGAACTTGAAAATGAGAAAACAAGCAAAGAAAAGTGCTGGAGGAACTCAGCAGGCCAGGCAGCATCTGTGGAGAGAATGGACAGATAGCCTTTTGGGTCAGGTGTCTGAAGAAAGGTCCCAACTTGAAAATCGTTTGTCCATTTACCTGCACAGATGTTACCTGACCCGCTGAGTTCCTCAGGCATTTTGATGTTTGCTCAAGGTTCCAGCATCTGCAGTTCCTTGTGTTTCCAAATGAAAGAGAACACATTAGTATTAAGTAGCACAGACAACGGGAGTGAGATGGAGGGGTAAAATGGGCAGTCAGTGTTGCAAGAGGGATAATCTGTTGGTGAAACTATCTGATTGAAATTTTGATGAGCCAACACAAGTAAGGGACATCTAATAGCTCTGGGAAACAGTGGAGGCAGTGGTGGTGGAGAAAAATAAATGAAATAAATACTTTGAGCGGATGTTCTATAGCAAACTGGAGGAGTGGGTTATTTGTGTGCACATGTGCTTGAATAAGTTGTTGAATTCATCATTGAACGTGGAAGGCTGCAAGGTGCCCAGATGGAAAATGAAGTGCTGTTCCTCTTTGGGTTTCACCATAAACGTAGGAGGCCACAGTGACCACATGATTCCTGAGTGGGGATGGAGAATTAAAGTGACTGGCAACTGGAAGCCCAGGATCAGTCCTGCAGACCGAACATAAGTGATCTCACCCAATCTGCCTTTGGTTTCTCCAGCATGGAGGAGACCACGTTGTAAACACTGAGTCCCAGTAAAACTAGAACTGCTTCCAGTATTTCCTTGACAAATGAACATTGAAATTCTGGATTCATATGAAAACTTCAGAATAATGGGTTTTAATTTGAGACACACGCGGGCTCTACACAGGCAAATGGGATTAGTGTAGATGGGCAACAAGGTCGGCATGGATGTGATGGGCTGAAGGGCCCTTTCTGTGCTGTGTGATACTGAGACTACACACTTTTCAATCATTTTTAACGATTTGATTCACTGGTTAATTGCCCAAAGGATACATATGTATGTACTACAGTAATTCGCCTGAAACTTTTTACCTTCTTAAAATAAGTCTTGGGCACCACTGAACACATAGGAGAAACGGGCGGCACGGTAGCGCAGCGGTAGAGTTGCTGCCTTACAGCACCAAAAACCCGGGTTCGATCCTAACCTTGGGCGCTGTCTGTACAGTGTTTGTACATTCTCCCTGTGACCGCGTGGGTTTTCTCCGGGTGCTCCAGTTTCCACCATTGTATGTTTGTTTCTTAGTACCTGAACTGATGTACAGTACTTTGGTCAACATGGGTTGTTTTTAAATGTGCTATACAAATAAAATTGACTTGACTTGACCACATTCCAAAGCCGTGCAGGTTTCTGGGTTAATTGGCTTCTGTAAATTGTCCCGAGTGTGTAGGATTGAACTAGTGTTCAGGTGACTGCTGGTCAGCATGGACACAGCTGGCCTGTTTCCACACTGTATCTCTAAACTAAAGTAAAGAAACAACTGGGCGCTTATTATAAATAAAGTCTGCTTCACGTTGCCCAAAAATGACTGGGAAACTTGGATGGGTTTGTGCAAAGAGCACTGTTTGGCCAAGAGCCTTCTGGCACGGGTGTGGGGTTTTGCATGGTCACCCAGTGCAGTGTCGGATCTGACTAATAGTTGTGCTGCCAACATACAGTTTTACTGGGTACACAGTTTAGCTGTGTGTTTGCGGCGTGTTAGCCAGGGTCACTTTAGACTATTACCTCCTGGAGTGCCATATTAAATGATGTGACTTGGAACAGTTTACTCTCTGGAGTAGGAGTGAAGTCCAATGTAACAGGTACAGTGCTGCCTTGCTGAAGCCACACCTACTGTTATTTGACTGTGAATTGGTCGGTGTTCCCTGAGTTCAGATTCCATTTGCTGTGCAGTTGTTGAGTGGACTTGCGCAAGAGGGAATATAAACTAGTCTCTTGCGGATTGATCCATTTGCTGGGACTGAAGTTCCTCCAAGGAATAATCGCAGCGGCATTCCCTGTGTTTGTCATCTGTAATTTAATTCGGAGATAAATATAGGACCCAGATCAGTCAGACAATGTTTAGTTTAGAGATACAGCTTGGAAACGGGCCCTTTTGCCCACCGAGTCCACTCTGGCCATCAATTACCCGTTCACACTGGTTCTATGTTATCCCATTTTCGCATCCACTCCGTACGCTAGGGGCAATTTGCAGAGGGCCAATTTAGCTACAAACCTGCACGTCTTTGGCACAAAGGGGAACCCTACACAGTCTCAATAAGAACATGCAAATTCCACACCTTCCTCAGAAGACTGCATCCAAGGTCAGGATCAACCCCGGGTCTCCGGCGCTGTGTGGCAGCTACTATACCTGTTGTACTGCCCCAAGTACAGCAAGGGTGGAACAGTGGTGCAGCGGTAGAGTTGCTGCCTTACAGCGAATGCAGCGCCGGAGACTCAGGTTCGATCCTGACTACGGGTGCTGTACTGTACGGAGTTTGTACGTTCTCCCCGTGACCTGCGTGGGTTTTCTCCAAGATCTTCGGTTTCCTCCCAGACTCCAAAAGACGTACAGGTTTGTAGGTTAATTGGCTGGGCAAATGTAAAAAAAAAAATTTTTTAATTGTACCTAGTGGGTGTAGGATAGTACGGGGATCGCTGGGCGGCGCAGACCCGGTGGGCCAAAGGGCCTGTTTCTGCGCTGTATCTCTAAATCTAAAAAATCTGAATCTAAGTGTTATACAGGGATTCTCAAACTACATACCTCAAGGCTGGATATGTTTTCCATTTTACTTAGAGGCATGCAGCATAGAAACAGACTGTTTGATCTAACTTGTCCATACTAACCAAGATACCTAAGATACTAAGATAGTCCCATTTACCACCCATGTGGCCAATATCCCTCTAAACCATTTCCATCCATGTACCTGTTCAAATATCTTTTTACATTTTGTCACTGTACCTGCCTCAACTAGTTCCTCTAGCTGTTTATATAGTGCGGATATTGTTGGCCCATGTTGCCTTACTGCCCACTCACCTGAGCTGCTCAGGGTCGAGAGTTGATCTCGTTGGTGGAACTGCAGACGCAACAAATTTCATTTTCCAAAGGACACAAGTGAACAGATGAGTTTTTACGAAACTTTCAGGCTCATTAGTACATTTAATTCCTGTTGGATAATACTATTGAATGGATGGATGAATGAATGAATACGTTTATTGGCCAAGTATGTGCATTTACGAGGAATGTGCCTTGGTGCTCCGCTCACAAATGACAACACAAACATACAGTTAACAATTAAGAATAAAGCATAACCACATCAAAACAATGGCCTATTGAAATTCAAAACAATGATTAATCTGCTGGAGCAACTCAGTGGGTCAAGCAGCATCTGTGGAGGGAAAGGAATGATGGATGTTATGCAATGTCAATGGTACCTTCTTTAGTCATGAGGGTGGCGAATCTGTGGAATTCATTGCCACAGAAGCCTCTGGAGGCCAAGTCAATCGATATTTTTAAGGCAGAGATTGATAGATTCTTGATTAGTATGGCTGTCAGGGGTTAAGGGGAGAAGGCAGGAGAATGGGGTTAAGAGGGATAGACGTACATATTTTCTGATTGATTGGCTTGGTAAAATTGTAAATCTGCCCCTGATGTGTAGGACAGTGCTAGTATACAGGGATTGATGGTCGGTGGGGACGGGCCAAAGGGCCTGTTTCTGCGCTGTATCTCTAAACCAAACTAAACAGCCTCTGAAAGTGAAGTGAATCGATGCTTATTGAGGAAAACAAAGTGGTAAGCTACAGGTAACAGCAGGTGAATGGAATCCGAGTCCGTGCTGTCCAAGCAGAGTGGATGAAATCATCAAAGATAGACACAAAATGCTGGAGTAACTCAACGGGACAGGCAGCATCTCTGGAGAGAAGGAATGGGTGACGTTTCAGGTGGAGGCCCTTCTTCAGGCTGAGAGTGAAATAGAGATATGGAAGGGTAAGATGTGAAAACATAGATCAAAGTGGACAACGATCACACAAATGTAGAATAGTACATTGTTAGTTGAGGGGATGGTGACAAGAGGTATATCATCAGTAAAAATGAAATCATCAAACTCCTGTAGAATTCCAATTTCATGATTTTGCATGTACAGAGATTTACATGTACAAGCGTTTACATGTTTGCACAACCTGTTATCAGCCTCCCGTGAAGCTTGTGGCAGTCGTAACACTGAGTAAAACTTTGCATTGAGTACAATTTCATAAGCTGAAGGAATGAATTACTGTGATTTCCAATGCAATTTTCTCAAACATGCACTTCTCCTAAAGACAGGGAAAAATAGTTGATGTCTTCACTGAATTATAGTGTAAGCTTGGATTACACTTGATGGACATGACATCTTTAATTCTGAAATCAACATCGTGAGATCTTGAATTCTGTCTCCTGCTGTTCATAAATCTTTACTTTACGACCAAGCAGCTCAAATTGGCACTTACCTTAAATCCTCAGATATTCAAAAGCTATCACAGTCCTAGAACACTAGACTCCGAGACATCTCTCTGCCCACATTAGTTCTATGTCCTCGACTTTCTCGTCCACTCCCTCTACACTAAGGGAAATTTATAGACACCAATTAACCTACAAATCTGCATGTCCTTTGAGACGTGGGAGGAAACCAGAACACCTGGAGGAAACCCACGCGGGCACAGGGAAAACATGCAAAGCCCACACAGACAGCACCCGAGGTCAGGATCGAACCTGGGTTTCTGGTGCTCTGAGGCAGCAGCTCTGGCAGCTGAGCCACTGTGTGCTAACCTGTGTCTGAGTTTTCACATTTGTTCTGTGACCCCGAGGTGCTCCAGTTCCCTCGCACATCCCGAGGAAATGCTGGTTGGTAAGTTAATTGGTAAAATACTCCCGTTGAGGCAAGTGGCAAGAGAATTGGGGATGCTGCCTGACCCGCATTTTGTGCCTATCTTAAGAAAATTGGAGGAGTTGGTGGATATGTGAGCATTGCCGCAGATGGCGGTGGAGACCAAATCTTTGGATGTTTTTAAAGCAGGTTCTTGATAAGTAACGGTGTCAAAAGTGACAGGGAGAAGGCAGGAGAGTAGGGTTGAGAGGAAAAGATAAATCAGCCATGATTGGACGGCAGAGTAGGCTCGATGGGCCGACTGGAGTAATTCTGCTGCTGTGACTTATGAACTGATGAGAAAGGAAAATAAGTGAGGAAAGGGGACTGATAAGAATGCTTTCACGTGCAGCTCAGACATGCCAGAATAACCTCTGTAAGAAAACACTGGTCATTAGCTTCCCCCTTAGAAGATGTCTGTCCTGGTATCTCTTCCACCTCTGCATCAATTTTTAATTATCCACGTGAAATGTTTTTATTCTTGTTATCTACATTAAAGCACCCAGATAAATTCAAGATGTTGATTTGGTGCAGCTGGCATTAAAATTCAATTAGTCTAGTATGTGGATGAAGGATATTATTTTATATACTGGGCTCTGTAGATGAGATATGCAAACTCAGCGGTTTGTATTGTCTGTGCTTGGTGATTGTTGCCTGCTTGGTTGGGTCGCCTTTTATGTTGTGCAGTTTGATCTCCAAAGCAAAGGCAACTTGCCTGGGCAGACAAGTCACAATGGATTAGATTTCTTGATGCATTCAATTCAACCAGTCTTTCATTTAACAAGCTTGGAAAAGAGCCAGCAAAGTATTGGCTGCACACTTTGAAAAGGGTGATAATTGGTATTAGAGGAAGTTTGTCGAAATGTTTATTTGAAGTCTGGGAATGTTCCCCTTGATATTCGCATAGCTCTGCATTTCAAACACAAAATTGTGATTAGTCATACCCAGAGAACTTTATGCCTTTCGGTAAGATACAAGTGGCAGGTAAATGGTTTGCCTAATAGTAATCTCTAATGACCAGTGGTTCAGTGGTACTTCATTATCACATCTACCTTTCCTTTAGTTTAGAGGTACAGCACGGAAGCAGGCCCTTCAACCCACCGAGTCCACGCCGACCAGCGATCCCCGCACACTAACATTATCCTACACACACGGGGGACAATTTACAATTTTACCAAGCCAATTAGCCTAGAAACCGAAATGAGCACCCGGAGAAAACCCACGCAGGTCACAGGGAAAACATACAAACTCCATTCAGGCAGCGCCCGTGGTCAGGATCGAACCCGGGTCTCTGGCGCTGCAAGGCAGCAACTCTGTTCCTTTTCGCATACAATACAGTAAAAATCTTGCCAGATGAAAGCACAATCATGCCCGGGTGTAATAATACAAGCCAGGTGTGCACTTAGCACAATTTCTGGAAAGGGTCATAGAACAATTAAATTGGTTTTAGCACAGCAGGCCATTCAGCCCTCTAATATGTGTTGGTCCCTGCTAGAGCTTTTTTCCCCCCTGCTTTTGTCCCCAATGGATCTACAAATTACCTTCCCCCTTCTCCCCCACCCCCAAATTCCTATCTAATTCATGACCATCTTACCTTAATGTTGTTTACTGAGTTTTGTTCATGTGTCTTGTGTATGAATATCCAAGTAAATACCAGCATTTTAAGAACACTTCAGACAGCAAATCAAAACATCTTTGCAAGGCACGTGTATGTGCCTCAAAATTCAATCGTGTGTTGCTTTGCACTCATGAATATAATGCATAATGTGATAACAGACAATTTTGCCTTCCCCTCACCTGTCTCCATCCAACACTTGCCAAGCTATTTTTTCCAGCTTTCTCCCCATCAGTCTGAAGAAGAATTCTGATACCAAATATCATCTGTCATTCCCACCGCAGATCCCTGACCAGAGTTCTTCCATCACTTTGTGTTCTGCTCAAGATTCCAGCATCTGCAGTCTCTTGTGTCACCGTTTCCAGATTGTTTTCCTGCATTTTCTAATTTCATAGTCACACAATCAAACATTGTTTGCAAGATGATGACATTTCCTGTGCCACGCTCCATTTGCACCACCCTGGGGAAATTGAGACCCCATTTTCCTGGGAGATACCTGGCCCTGTTAGGCCTCAATGTTGCCCTGCTGGTCTGCAATCTCTTCGCTCCAACATCCTCTTATTCCTGACGACCCCCCCCCCCCCCAAATGTCACAGACTCTTCCTCTGGAGACTGCTTCCATATTCCAGGGCCAGGAATCTCCCAGGAAAATGTGGTCTCAATTTCCCAAGGGAATAGATCAATGTTAACAAGGAGAAGGTAACAATAAAGTAAACAGATAAAATGTAAATGAGAACAGTCAGAGTGGTTGAAGAACTGGGAAGGGGTAGTGATGGAGATAGAGAGATAGAGAGAGAGGGAAAGCAAGGGTTACTTGAAGTTGGAGAAATCAATATTCATGGGGTGTAAGCTGCCCAAAAGAAATATGATTTATTCACAAAATGCTGGAGTAACTCAGCAGGTCAGGCAGCATCTCGGGAGAGAAGGAATGGGTGACGTTTCGGGTCTCGACCCGAAACGTCACCCATTCCTTCTCTCCCGAGATGCTGCCTGACCTGCTGAGTTACTCCAGCATTTTGTGAATGGGTGACGTTTCGGGTCGAGACCCTTCTTCAGACTGAAGAAGGGTCTCGACCCGAAACGTCACCCATTCCTTCTCTCCCGAGATGCTGCCTGACCTGCTGAGTTACTCCAGCATTTTGTGAATAAATCGATTTGTACCAGCATCTGCAGTTATTTTCTTATACAAGAGAAATATGAGTTGTTGTCCCTCCAATTTGTGCTGGGCCTCACTCTGACAATGGGGGAGGCCCAGGACAGAGAGGTCAGTGTGGGAATGGGAGGGGGAGTTAAAAGGTTTAACAACCGGGAGATCAGGTAGGTTTAAAATCAGGTAGGCTGTAAAAATAGCATTTTTATTTAAATGTGTAAAGGAAAACCTATGTAAGGAAGAAAATATGATTGTATATAGTGAACCAAACTTCCAGTTGAGATTGACTTACTGTCATGTGCACTGGGACTGGAACAATGAAATTCTTACATTCATACGGCCACATTAATGCAACAAAATAACAAATGAATGTTCAATACCAATATCAAAAGTAACCCTTGCATCACCTCTCTCTCTCCATCATTACCTGACCCCAGTGGTACGAGCTTCAAAGTCACTGTCTTAACTCGTTGTCACCTAGCCCACAGCTAACAATGGCCTGTTTCCTTTATCATTGTTACTTTTTTGCATATCTTTCATTCATTGGTTCTATATTTCGTTGTATCACCGTCTATATCTCTCATTTCCCTTTCGCCTGACCATGTATGAAGAAGGGTCTCGACCCAAAACGTCACCCGTTCCTTCTCTCCAGAGATGCTGTCTGACCCGCTGAGTTACTCCAGCTTTTTGTGTCGGTCTTCCGTTTAAACCAGCATCTGCAGTTCCTTCCTACACATTCAATACATCTTGTTATTCTATGTAAACCAGACCAAGTTACTTAGACCAAGTCTGCCAAACCAGACCAGGCCAAGTTACTTAGAGCAACCTTAGTAGAACAAATTCCATAGCAGTTCAGTACTGAGATGCGGTTGTGGCATAAGTTGTGCAGGCCGGCTCAAGAGTCTTGTGGCTGATAGGAAGAAGTTCCACAAAGTTTCAATCCTTGGGCTCCTGTGCCATCTTCCCAATGGTAGAGGTGAGATAAGAACATTGCCAGGGTAGCGTGAGTCTTTGATATTAGGTGCCTCCTTGAGGCAGAGCTTCCTCTAGATTTCTTTCTTGGTACGGAGGGAAGTACCCACGATGGACCAGACAATGTCCAACTCTTTCTGTAGCCTCCTTCGCTCTTGAGCTTTGGAATTGCAGACCAAGCTGCGATACAACCTGTCAGTGTGTTCCCCACCAAACACCTACAGAGGTTTGATGGAGTATTTAGTGACATGCCGATGATTCTCTTGGAGGCAATTCCTTAATTGCAAATTGCTGAGAAGGCAAGCATGCAATGTCTTCTGATATTTGAGCGTTTTTTTAAATATTAGCGTAGGAAGGAACTGCAGGTGCTGGTTTAAACCGAAGATAGGCACAAAATGCTGGAGTAACAGCGGGGCGGGCAGCATTTCTGGAGAGAAGGAATGGGAGATGTATCGGGTCGAGACCCTTCTTCAGTTCTCGACCCGATACGTCACCCATTCCTTCTCTCCAGAGATGCTGCCTGTCTTGCTGAGTTACTCCAGCATTTGGTGCCTATCTCCGGCTTCTGAATATTATGCCTGTTTGCAGTAATGTCCACTTTCTCCCACCAGTTTGTCGTGCTATTTCAAGGTGCATATCTGGAGTGGTAGGGTTCTGAAAGGGCGAGGTGGAAAGAATCCCTGACCATTACGTATCATCACTAGGTTGTGCACTTGAGGAGCAGTGACCTACAGGGCTGTGAGACCCGTGGGCTTTGGCTTTGTAAAGTGTTATCTTTCATTGTAAACTTTCAAATCTCTCCAACTCTTAAAATCGTTGTATTACTTTGTGGTAAGTTTGGAAGCAACATTGACGCATTTAAATAGTTTAAAATTAATGGTGGTTTTGATAGTTTAATGATAACATTTGCATGTCACTAATTTAACAAAACATTGCATATACTCCCAGAGCCGCAAATGAGAGCTTGGTAGAAGAAACCCTGCATTGGTAAAAGATAACATATTCAGCGTTACAGCATTAAAAATACTACAGCATTGAAGTACAAAGGAGTCTTGTGGTCCAAGACCACATCAGTCCGTAGCTTTCTGAACCATTCTCTCAGAAACTAGAGAGCGATCCTGACCTCCCATCTACCTCATTGGAGATATTTGAACTATCTTTAATCAGACTTTACTGGACTTTTTCCTTGCACTAAACATTATTCCCTTTATCCCATATCTGTACAGCTTGATTGTAATCCTCTCTAGTCATTCTGCTGACTGGATAGCGTGCAGCAAAAACCTTTTCACTGTACCTCAGTACACGTGACAATAATAAATGAAACTAGCTCTCTGAAAATGGCAACCCATTAGATTAGAGTGGTAAAGAGGGCGTATGGTACACGTGCGTTTCTTTGAACGCGGCATTGAATACAAGAGCATGAAGTCATGTTCCAGTTATATAGGATTTTGGTTAGGCTGCATTTGGAGTACTAGATGCATTTCTGATTTGTTCCATTATGTTGAGGCTTTGCAGTGAATGCAGAAAGGGTTTTTCAGCATGCTGTTTGGATTAGAGGGTATTAGCCATAAGGAGAGGCTGGATGAACTTGGATTGTTTTCTCAGGCACGTAGGAGGCTGTGGGGACACCTGATAGGTATCTAAAATTATAACAGGCACAGGTACAGAAGGCAGCGAGAGCCCTTTTTCTCAGGGTGGTAATATCAAACACTAAAGGTCATACCTTTAAGGTGTGAGGGGCAAAGTTTAAGGGAGATATGCAGAGCAAGGTTTTTTATCACAGAGGGTAATGAGTGCCTGGAACTCTGTGCCAGGGATGGAGGTGGAGGCAGATACGATAGTGGCATTTAAGAGGCTTTTGGATAGGCACATGGATATGCAGTGAATGGAGCGATATGGATCACATGCAGGCAGAGGAGGTTAGTTTATCTTGGCATCATGTTGGACTCTGGCATTGTGGGGCCAAAGGACCTGTTACTCTGCTGTACTGTTCTATGTTCCCAATATTGTAGCCTTTCAAGTACTTGAAGAACCTTCTCAAGGAAATACGGGTGATAAAAGTGCCAAAATACCTCAGCAGGTCAGGCGGCATCTCTGGAGAACATGGTTAGGTGTCATTTCGGGTCAGGACCATTCTTTGGACTGGAATACTGGTGTTGATTTAGCATCTTAAGTCCAGGATGCCCGCAAAATGCTTTGCTGGCAATGAATTGTATTGAAATTTCATAACTTCATGGTTCCATAACTTCAGGGCGGCATGGTGGTGTAACGGTAGAGCTTCTGCCTTACAGCGCCAGTGACCCAGGTTCAATCCTGTTTACGGATGCTGTCTGTATGTAGTTTGTACGTTCTCCATGTGACCTACGTGGGTTTTTTCTGAGATCTCCAGTTTCCTCCCACGCTCCAAAGACGTACAGGTCGGTAGGTTAATTTACTTGGGGTAAATGTAAAATTGTCCCTAGTGTGTGTAGGGTAGTGTTAATGTGCAGGGATCGCTGGTCGGCGCGGACTCGGTGGGCCAGAAGGGCTGTTTCAACACTAAACTAAACTTATTTTGTTGGGAAATAATCATTCAAGTTAAGTTTAGTTTAGAGATTACAGCGCGGAAACAGGCCCATTTGGCCGACCGAGTCCGTGCCGACCAGCGATCCCTGCACATTAACACTATCCTACACACACTAGGGACAATTTACACACACACCAAGCCAATTAACCTACATACCTGTACGTCTTGGAGTGTGGGAGGAAACTGAAGATCTCGGGGAAAACCCATGGGGAGAACGTACAAACTCCTTACAGGCAGCAACCGTAGTCGGGATCGAACCCGGGTCTCCAGCGCTGTAAGGCAGCAACTCTACCGCTGCACCACCATTGCCTACCGTGCCGCTCACAACATTCAAACTAGAAATTGAATAAAATTTGTCAAGTTTTAAAATGCCCATTTTAGTTTTTTGTGCCCCATTATATTTCTCAGTTTTAACACTATTTTTAAATATTTGATTTACAGGAATGTTCAGAGCAGCTGTTCCCAGCGGTGCCTCCACCGGCATTTATGAAGCATTAGAACTTAGAGATGGGGACAAGACGCGATACTTGGGCAAAGGCAAGTGTATTGGCTTCACTTTCTAAATTGAAGTCACAGTTCTATTTTGTGGACCTTTCTTCAAACGGTTGATCAATTTTGTATTTTATTTATTTATTTTTTATTAAGATTTTTTTTTTTTAGATTTAGAGATACAGCGCGGAAACAGGCCCTTCGGCCCACTGAGTCCGTGCCGCCCAGCGATCCCTGCACATTAACACTACCCTACACACACTAGGGACAATTAAAAAAAAACATTTTACCCAGTCAATTAACCTACATACCTGTACGTCTTTGGAGTGTGGGAGGAAACCGAAGATCTCGGAGAAAACCCACACAGGTCACGGGGAGAACGTACAAACTCCGTACAGACGGCGCCCGTAGTCAGGATCGAACCTGAGTCTCAGGCGCTGCATTCCCTGTAAGGCAGCAACTGTGTGACACATACATATTGCATCTGAATTTTTAATTCTTTCCTCTGTCATAAAATCGTAGAAGTTTACAGCATAGAGACGGGTGTTTCAGTCCCTGGTGCCCACACACCCAAAATACCTTTTCCAACCTACTCCTGCATCCCAACTTTGGAATTTTAGTCCTTGTAGATTACAACGTTTCACAGTCTACCCAAGGATTTAATTTTTTAAATTGCCATTTTCTGTGTCTGACAAGCAGTTCCAGGTCTCCAACTTAATCCGAGTAAAAAAAGTTCCTTCTAAATTCCCTCCAAACCTCTACCCAGACCATTAGATCCATGTTCCTGCTTTTTTGTTATTGTAGAAATTGGTCTACTAGACCCCAGAACGTACACATTTAGCTCCTTGATTAATTTTCCCTTCTACTGCATCTGTTCCACAGAAAATAACCCTAGATGATCCAATCTTTACCTCATAGCTAAAACGTGAATACTGATTAGATAGAGGGCTCTGTTCTCTTTTGCTCCCAACCATTTTGAGTCTGGTAGGTTGGGGAAATTGACACATGGATGTAGTAAAGCTATCAGCGTATTCTGCAAATTGCAGGTGTCCAAATAAAATATCCTGTAAACTATAATTTTTTTCCCCTGATAACAGCAAAGTGCATCAGGCTCCTGGTTCTACTGGAGGTTAAAATAGATGGATACAAATTCTTAGCTTCCGGTTCCAGAGATGAAGGATGATTGGATTGGTTACAGTCAAAAAGTTGCATAAGGCTCCCAATTCCATTAAAGGTTAAAACGGATTAATAGAAATTTGTTCGCTTTTGAGTCCAGAAATGAAGGATGGTTTTCAGCCAAAGTTTCAGCCAAAAGGTGTATAGAGTTTCCTGTTCCAGTGGAGGTTAAAACCGATGTACAGAAATTCTTAGCTTTTTTAGTCCAGAGATGGAGGACCATTGGATTAGTTTCAGTCAAAAAGAGGCTTAGATTACCTTTCGAATTCTCTTAGATGCTTCTGTTAAGCTGTGCCAACAACACAACTACCGGGGATGTGAGAAATGCCACAAAATGGCAGCTCGTAATGTGCACAGGATGAGCCCTGCTTGGGATTTGCTCTTCGCAAAGCTGTCTATTTAATTGGCGTACTTTGACAGTGCCATTTACAGTTGGCAGCTTCTGCTTGCAGCCTTAACGCAGAAGATCAGCAATAATTTATCACTTGTGCTCTACGTGCAGAATGTTGTTCCAAATTACATGCATTAAGGGCAATATTACACAGTGCGTAACACGGTGCTGCTTTGTGATTTATTTTTTTGCACACACACGAGTCTTTTTAAAGCAAATGCCTGCTGGCAGTCGTGTTGGGTGCTGATGGCAGCCAATTTATCATTAGTGAGCTGTGTGCTTGCAATGTTAGATTCTCTTTATAGCACTGGCACGTCTCTCTCTGCTGTTGACAGAATGCTAATATTCCAACCAGGGATCTGCCAAATGTTTAGGTTGCTGCTCAATTGGAGGCACTAGTTTGGTAACAGGGGGCTTCTGCGATACAACAGCTCCCTGTACTTCAAACAGGTTGATGGGCCGCGGGATCAGAAGCCAGGAGACACCCTAGCATTGACGTTTGCTTCAACTGGAGCATTTGTCACATTCTTTCTCTAGAATCTGACTGCTCTGAGTGATTCAGCTGGGAACATGCACTTCAGTCCATCGAGTCCACACCCACCGTCGATCACCCGTTCACATCAGTTCTATGTTATTCCACTTTCACATCCACTCCTGACACACCAGGGGCAACTTACAGAGGGCAGTTAACCTCCAACCTACACATCTTTGGGGTGTGGTGAGTAAACCAGAGCATTCAGAAGAAACCCATGCGGTTGCAGGGAGTAGGTGCAAACTCCCCCACAAACAGACAGGGTCAGGATTGAACCGGGTCTCTGGCGCTGTGAGGCAGCAACTCTATCAGCTACGACATTACGCCACCCTTTAAGTGCTGTTACACACTTTAATTTATCACAATTTTAAAGTAAAACTGTTATCAGAATCCATCAAGCACACCATCTTCTTGCCAACACTTTTCAATGCAGTAGCTATACCAGAGAGTATGGTATCACAAAATGCTGGAGTAACTCAGCAGGCCAGGTAGCATCTAGGAGAGAAGGAATGGGTGACGTTTCGGGTCGAGACCCTTCTTCAGACTGATGTGATTTCACATCAGTCTAACGAAGGGTCTCGACCCAAAACGTCACCCATTCCTTCTCACCTAGATGCTTCCTGACTTGCTGAGTTACTCCAGCATTTTGTGATACCTTCGATTTGTACCAGCATCTGCAATTATTTTCCTACATACTAGAGAGTGTGGTTCTGTCTGGCAGCAGGAATGTAGACAAGGCACCATCAGTCCCACCGGAAGTATTGCAACCCATATCGTACGGTGTGTTTCCATTGGATTTCTGCTGAGTTACTCCAGTACTTTGTGTTGGTCCCGACCCGAAACGTCACCCATCCTTTTTCTCCAGAGGTGCTGCCTGGCCCGCTGAGTTGCTCCAGCACTTTGTGTCTTCTGTTGGATTTAGTTGGCTGCAATGTAATCGTCTGCAGAGAGCAGTGCAAGGCTTTAGAAGAGGTTCATGGCTGAAGGTTCAGTTATTAAGCGTAATGTTTTTTGATTGAAAGTTACGCCATGGATACAAGTCCACACCAACCATCGATCATCCGTTCACACTAATTCTGTTATCCCATTTTTGCATCCACTCCCTGCACTCAAGAGACAATTTAGAGACCAATTAATCTACAAATAGTAAGATGTTGAGAAGTTTTGTATTTATTTGCAAAATAAAGGGATACATTTAGAGTTACGCCTACTTTTTCAACTTGCAATGTACAAGAGTGAATCTTGAATTGTCGGTTTTTAAACTTTTGACTCTTGCTGTGTATTTTGGTTTTATGGACCGATTTATTTTACAATGTTTTCTGTTCAATTGAGCTTAATTTTCACTTCTTCTGCCAGGTGTGTCGAGACCTGTTAAGTATATTAATGAATTCCTTGGACCAGCTTTGTGTAGTCAGGTAACTAGTGCACCTGTGATGGTTTAATTACTGAGCATGCAGTTTGCAAACTAACACTTGAAGCAGGCATCTGTCGATTCATCTTTCCTGACCCGCTTTTCCCCCACTTCTTCCACCGATAACATCAAGCCAAATTAAAATTTGACACCTGTCCAGTAACAATTCTAGCAGATGGTCCACTACTGCCTGTAAAGCATGTGTGTGGGCTTGAACAATTATTAATTTGCTTGTTTGTTCCAGGTGTTACAAAAGCTGTTGATAACATCAATTCAATAATTGCACCTGCGCTTTTGAAGAAGGTAGGTGTATGTTACCCTTGATGTGCTCTGTTGAATACGTTGGTGTCCAAAATAGGCAGGGGGGTGTGTTTGGAATTATGTTGTAAAATGGTCTCCAGATCAGTGCCCATTGCTGTAGAGCAGAATTGGCTTAATTGCTCGATCTCCTGCAAGATCATGTCCATCTGGGCAAATGCATCTGCCAGCAGATCGGTTCAAGGCAGAAGTTCCTACAGCGCATGTTGCAGGAAACTAGACTTTTGACTTGGTGCCTCGGGCCCTCGAGATGGGAGTGATAATCTGTCTCCAGAAGTGACCATGCCGAGCTAATTACACCAAATGCTTGAATTCCAAACATGCCATGGATGCTACACACCTAGAAGTAGTAATTGAAATTTGTTTTATTTTCTAGTCTAGTCAAAGCAGCTCAGTTAGAAAAGTTAAGATTATTATTTAAGGGAGTCTAGTCTAATGCTGTGTATTGTCCACCATGTGGCTGTGGCTCTGTTTGGTGGTTTCCTTGTTGAATAGGAAGGCAGAGAAATGAGAGAAAGCAGATGCTGGAACCTTGTAAATAAAAAATAAACTGCTGGAGGAACTCAGTGGGTCAGGCAGCATCTGAGGAGGGAACAGGATGGGCAATAATTGGAGTCTGTAGAAGGCCTCTGACCCCAAAGGGTTGTCAGCCCATTTCCCTCCGTAGATGCTGCCTGACCCACTGAGTTCTTCCCGGAGTTTGTTTTTTTGAGTCAGGAGATGTCAGGATCAAGTCCTTCAGAGGCTGGAAATATGCACGTCAAAACTTAACTTTTTTTTCTGAAAGTTTTCCTTGAATGATAACCATTTCAGACAAGAGACAGATGCAAAGTGCTGGAGTAACTGAGCAGGTCACACAGCATCTCTGGAGAAAAAGGACAGGTGATGTTTCGGGTTGGGATCCTTCTTCAGACGCGATACGTCACCTGGCCTTTTTCTTCAGAGATGCTGCTGACCTGAGTTACTCCAGCACTTTGTATCTATCTTTGGTATAAACCAGCTTCTGCAGTTCTTTATTTCACCATTTCAGACAATGTGAACTTCCTGTAAAATTGATACTAGTGTGCATGACGATGGGGAAGCAGAAAAGAGTGAAGTAGAAAAATTTATTTCTCACTCATTTGCTTCAAACAAATTGCTTTACTCATTCTGCTTTCAATCAGTGTTGGAACAATAGCAATCGATCAACCGCTGGATTTATCACAATCTTAGTTTGCATCCAAACTTTATTGCAGTGGCAATTTGCTTTTAATTCCCCAGGTCAGTAATTATTTGGTTGAAATGGCAGAAGAGTGTTTACGTGTCCATGTTATGGTTTAATTTTAATGAACTTGTATCCCTAATGGTTATTATCTGTAATTCTCCAACCTCTTGTCTGCTGACATTAATAGACATGTGCGGAGACTTATGCTTGTGTACTGCTGTTATTTCCATTTTAAAACCAAATTACTTTCATTTGGAAAAATCAATTTGGTGGTGTTTAATTAAGAACCATGTAATTGTGTGGGATCACCAGAATTGTAGTGATTCTGCTGCTGCATTCAGGTTAATAAATGTGATTCTTTTCTTCCCCCAGAATTCTTTCCATTTTGCTTTTGTGCCTGGTTAATTAATATTATAACTACTTGGTATGCTTGAGCTAGTTCTTCATTTGTGGGAAGTCTGCAGTGTGCATTAATTCATCTGGAATGCGTGTTCCTCCGATTCTAATTTATTGCCTGACTGGGGGGAAAAATCCGGATACAATAACAAATATTTGCATGAGTGGCGATTTTTTTGCTTTTCTATTCTTTGCTGGTACGTACCAGATAAATATGTGAGACAAAGATGAGATCCACATGAATGCTGATGGCAGTTGTTGTGAACTGCAATGAGCAGTGACTTGATAGATCTAGATCTTGGGTAAGACTGGTCTTTTATTGTGGAATTCTATTCGTGTAATGTTTCTGTTTAGAGATACAGCGGGGAAACAGGCCCTTCAGCCCACCGAGTCCACGATAACCAGCCATCCCCACACATTAACACTATCCTACATGCACTAGGGACAATTCACAATTTTACCAAGCCAATACAAACTTGTGCGTCTTTGGTGTGTGGGAGGAAACCGGAGCTCCTGGAGAAAACCCATATTGGTCGCGTGCAAAATCCATACAGACATCACCAGTAGTCAGGATCGAACCCGAATCTCTGGCGCTGTAAGGCAGCAACTCTACTGCAGGGCCACCATGTTGCCCGTAGCATTCAAAGGAAATGTTTTGTGGTGACTTCCCTTCCACTCCTGTCCAAACAAATGTTTCATCAAGCATTGCCCTCTAAGAAAACCCTTGGAAGCAGCTGATCTGCTTGTGGGCATGGTTCTTCTCAGTACTTCTAGCTTTAGACATGAGTGCTGAACTCAAGCACATCTTGTGTGACCCGCAATGCATTTTTCTCTGTGTGAATCAGATCCTGGCAAAAAACTGTCTCAGCCAAAGGGAACATTGAAAGATTTGAGGCCAACACCCATCCTCTGCTTTCCATCATTACAAGCACAGTTTTTTTAAACAGAAGGAATATCTAGAAATGGTGCAATAAACAACTGGTGAATTTTGTCCTAGCACCCAACTTTTAAAATTAGGTAAAATTTACCTGAAACAAAATGGTACATATTTTTACATCATTTTGGCACAACTTGTGGAATAAAGAATGGTGACTATCTGAAAAAATTGCATCAGCTTCATTCTTGTGCTAAGCTCCATGGGAAGAGGGCAGGAGTTTTGTAACTGCAAAGGGCTGCCCTGGAGAGAAAGGAAAATGAAAGGGAGTCGTAGTCATAGAGCACGGAACCAGGCCCTTTGACCCAACCCGCCCAAACCGATCAAGATGCCCAATCAAGTCCATTTATTTGTGTCCCTCTAGACCTTTCCTATTTAAGTACCTGTCCAAGTGTCCTTTAAATGTTATTGTACCTATCACAACTGCTTCCTCTGGCACGCCATACTATCTACCACCATCATCTGTGTGGAAAAAGTTGCCTCTCAGGTTCCTATTAATTTTTCCCCTCTCTTAACCCTAAGCCCCGTGGTTATTGATTCCCTATCCTGGGGAGAAAGACTGTGCATTCACCCAATCTATTCTCCATGGAATATTTGTACACCTCTCAGCATCCTGCTCTCCAAGCAATAAAGTCTTTGCCTGCTCTACCACTCCCAATAACCCAGACCCCCCCCCCCCCTTCCTTTATATCGGGGACCTGGGGTGGAGAGTGTTGCACAGAGCTGTGACGTGTAACAGATATTTGAGTCTGTTCACGGACTCGCCAGCCAACCTGTCACTTCTGCAGCGAGGAAGAGACCGTGTTCCATGTGTATATGGAATGTGAGAGGTTGCAGCACTTGTTCGACTATCTGAAGGGGCTGCTCCTCAAGTTTTGGCTGCACTTTAGCCCCACGCTCCTGATGTTTGGTCACCTGGTACACGGGGGGAGGGAGGGAGGGGGGGGGTGGTCTCCCTGTTGGTTTGCTCCTGGGCCTGGCCAAATTGCCCAATTGCGGGTCCAGGCAGCGGGTAGTCGATGGTCATACCAGAGTCGGCTGCCTGTCCCTCTTCCGGGTCTACGTCCGTGCTCGCGTGTCCCTGGGGAGGGGACACGTGGTGTCCACAGGGATTTTGGAGGCCTTCCTTGAACGCTGGTTCCGGCGGGAGGTCGAATATATTATTGATAAAGATGGCGATATTTTAATTAGATAACTGTTTGTTTGTAAACTGCCAATATAGGCAGTCCTTGAACGTGTTACTATTCTGAAAAGAACAATAAAAATAAATGAATACATTTAAAAAAATAGCCCAGACCCTTGAATCCTGGCACTTGTATTAGTGTCTGGTCCTGGGGTGCCAACTATCTCAATGGCGGCCGCCCGGGCCAGCAGGCGGGTTGCTGTGCAACCTCCATTAGGCGGCACTCCGGGCCTACAGCGTCCGGGCCTTCAGCGCCCCCCCTCGGGCCCAATACGGGACAAGGGCGGTCCCTGGGCGGGACAAACCAATTGAGACCAAAATACGGGACAGTTGGCAACCCTAGTCTGGTCACACCCATTGTTCATTTCCACTACCTTCACCACTGTAGCAATAATACTACTGGATTATTCAATGTGCCTTAAGTGCCCCCAAATTACATTATAAAGCCCTATCTTATCTACCTGCACAAATTCCAGCTCCCTCCATTCCCTGCATATCCATGTGTCTATCCAAAAGCCTCTTAAATGCCACTATTGTGTCTGTCTCCACCACCAGCCCAAGCAGCAGGTACCAAGCATACACCACGCTGTGTTTAAAAAAAAACTTGCCTGGCACATCTTCTTTAATCTTTGCAGTTCTGACTGTCTGCTCTCTGCCTCTCATAATTTTATATACTTCTCTCAGGTTTCTCCATAATATCCAGCATTTCAAAGTGAACAATCCAAGTTTGTCCAACTACTCCCTATAGCTAATAGAGGGGATCTTATCGAAACATATAAGATTATTAAGGGGTTGGACACGTTAAAGGCAGGAAACATGTTCCCAATGTTGGGGGAGTCCAGAACCAGGGGCCACAGTTTAAGAATAAGGGGTAGGCCATTTAGAACGGAGATGAGGAAAAACTTTTTCAGTCAGAGAGTTGTGAATCTGTGGAATTCTCTGCCTCAAAAGGCAGTGGAGGCCAATTCTCTGAATGCATTCAAGAGAGAGCTAGATAGAGCTCTTAAGGATAGCGGAGTCAGGGGGTATGGGTGAAGGCAGGAATGGGGTACTGATTGAGAATGATCAGCCATGATCACATTGAATGGCGGTGCTGGCTCGAAGGGCCGAATGGCCTACTCCTGTACCTATTGTCTATTGTCTAATACCTCCTAATGCAAGCATCATTCTGGTAGAGACATGAAAAGGTATTCTAACCAATATTCAATCCTCAATCAGACTTAGGGATGTGCATTAAAAGCTAGCCATCCATGTTTTGGAAATTGAATCTGAAAAATAAATGAGTGCATTTCCTGAGGAACTGTACGATTGTTGCAAGTCATCGTGCCACTGCCCCCTTCCCTCCTGGTAGCTGTAATCCATTTCACTTTTCGACATTTCAAACCCATAGCAAACTCAGCCTTTTTATTAATTTAATTATGAAAGTTGTCAGTGTGTAAACTGGGATTGAGTGAAAGATGACAGTATGGAAACAGGCCCTTCGGCACACTGTCCACGCTGATCATCAATCTCCTGTTCACACTAGTTCTATGTTATCCCACTTTCGCATCCACTCCGTGCACACGAGGGGCAATTTACAGAGGGCCATTTAACCTACAAACCCACGCGGTCACCGAAAGAATGTGCAAACTCCACACAGAGATCGGGATCGAGCCCGGGTTTTAGGCGCTGTGAGGCGGCAGCTCTACTAGTTGTGCCACTGTGCCGCCCTTAATACAGTGAATTGTATGTGAATGCACTGCTTATTACATTTTTTAAATTAGAAGTATTTTTTTGAAAAGATCAGCCTCAAATCGGATGGGTGTGTAGTTAATTGGTTTCTGTAAAACTATCCCCAGTAGGATAACATAGAACTAGTGTGAACGGTAATCAATGGTCTGCGTGGACTCGGTGGGCCGAATGGCCTGTTTCCATGCTGTACCTCGAAACTAAACTAAAAGGGATATTGCCTATTGTCTCATACTTTTTTTGCATCTCCACACAGAATCTAAATGTTTGTGAGCAGGAGAAGATCGACAAGCTGATGCTGGAAATGGACGGCACTGAGAACAAATGTAGGTGTGCATTCTTCAGGTGTGATCAGACCTTTCCAGGATGCCCCGGGTGAACTATCTCGAGGGTGGCCTAATTCCCTGCTTGCCTTGTCCGCCTCCAGCTGCCATTGAGCTTCCTTGACATGGCTTCTTCCCACCGGCCTCAGTGGCAAATGGGCCTCTGGCTCTTCACTGCACAAGAGGGGCCAGAACAATTTTGTTTTCCCCTTAATAAAATCCTGTTATTACCAGGAATTTTCAATGGGCTGACTTTCTAGTACCCTATCCGAGTAGAGTCAAGTGTTTATTTGTCATATATGCTCTGGATTTGAACTGAAACAATGAAAGTCTGTAGAAGGGTCCCGACCGAAACGTCATTTATCCACAGATAGACACAAAAAGCTGGAGTAACTCAGCGAGTCAGGCAGAATTTCTGGAGAAAAGGAATAGGTGATGTTTCGGGTCGAGACCCTTCTTCAGACTAAGAGTCAGGGGCAAGGGAAACGAGACATATGGCACATAGGACAAATTAATGAAAGCTATGCAAAAAGTAACGATGATCAAGGAAATGTGGAGACCACAATGGTCTATTATTGGCTGTGGGGTAGGTGAAAACGAGTTATACAGACAGTGAAACTCAATACCTACCTGTCCATGTTCTCCAGAGATCCTGCCTGCTGGGTTACTCCAGTACTTGGGGTCCTTCAATGAAAGACTTGCTTGTTCCAGCTTTACATCAAATGCAACCTGGATATTTCCCATCACGCATCCTTCCCTGGATAATGAGTAAGAATGGTTTGTTTGACCAGGGGGAGTGCCTCACACTGCCACTCGCTCGCCTTGTGATGGCAGGTGGAAGCAGCAGTCAGAAGTGGCAAGTCCCACTGACTTGAGTTTTACTTTGATCTCGAAACCTAGTTTTAGCTGCTGTATGTTGACACAAAAAAGAGTCCCGACCCAAAACATTGCTTATCCATGTTCTCCAGAGATGCTGCCTGACCCGCTGGGTTACTCCAACACTTATTTAAACAGCTGTAGCCCGTTCCTCCAGGGCTGGTTTCTCCGCTGTAAACAGCACATGACTTGACCAAGTCATGGAACGCTGCACAGTGCTGTCAGCCGGATCAGTGAGGGGAACCTTTAGTTGATCAATAATAAATTGCATTGAAATGATATGACCTAATTTCACGGTATTTGTTGTAATGTCTTTTGTGTTTGTTTGCATTTTTCAGCTAAATTTGGTGCCAATGCCATTCTGGGCATTTCATTGGCTGTGTGCAAGGCAGGCGCGGCAGAGAAAGGAGTCCCCCTCTATCGCCACATTTCCCATCTTGCTGGCAACACGCAGGTTATCCTTCCCGTTCCGGTAAGCTTCTACCTCAGGTGTGCTCAATTGTGATCCTTATACTTGTTTTATCTGCACTTTCTCTAGACGATATTCTGCACCCTGTTTCCTTACTCTTTTTACCTGTTGTACTCGTGCCTGCATTTTGATCGTGATCATGTACAGATGTTTGGCCCATGACTTTTTGCTATTTAGAGAGGTTAGTTTACTTTCAGAGGATAAAAGTGTGAAGACTTCAGTCTGAAGAAGGGACTCGACCCGAAACGTCACCCATTCATTCTCTCCTGAGATGCTGCCTGACCTGCTGAGTTACTCCAGCATTTTGTGAAATAAATACCTTCAGAGGAAGGAGTTTTGGGAAAATAACTTCAGTTTGGGAACCTTGGCAGATTATGTCACAGCAACCAGAAACAAAATGGTTAGAATCAGAAATGATTAAGCTTTGTTTACTTTCCAAATTGCCACATTTTATCACAACATTATATAGTGGTTAACTTATTCCTGATATCTGGAGACGTACCTTTAGAAAGGAGATGAGGAGGAATTTCTTTAAGGGGTGGTGAATATAGAAACATAGAAAATAGGTGCAGGAGTAGGCCATTCGGCCCTTCGAGCCTGCACCACCATTCAATATGATCATGGCTGATCATCCAACTCAGTATCCCGTACCTGCCTTCTCTCCATACCCCCTGATCCCTTTAGTCACATCTAACTCCCTCTTAAATATATGTGGAATTCATTGCCCCAGCCTATTGTGGAGGCCAAGTCATTGGGTATTTTTAAGACACAGATTGACAGATTCTTGATCAGTGCGGGTGTCAGAGGTTGTGGGGAGAAGGCAGGAGAATGGGGCTGAGAGGGAAAGATATATCAGCCATGAATGAATGGTGGAGTAGACTTCATCGGCCAAATGGCCTAATTCTGCTCCTAGAACTTATGAACATGAACCTGGACTGGTAACTGTGACGTGAGTTGAAATCCCTGCAAGATTGCAGACGAAAATTTTAGATTATGGCTGGAAGCCCATCCATAACACTAACCTTGTTGACTTATTATGGGGGACAGATGAACACTGAATGCTCACCCTGCCAGTGACCTCTGTGAATGACTATGTTTTACACAAGTAACTGGCTGAGAATGGACGCTGGATTTGATTTTGCTTAATGATTTACCAATAGCAGATTTCCTTTGTGCCTGCTGAAAGGATAATCAATGCTCAGAGCTTGTATGTTGAGAACTCCAGATCTTGTCTAATGTTACAAATCCCCATTGCTCCAACTCATTAACGTGTTCAGGAGTCTCTGAGGCCACCTTCCAATGCCACTCTCTCTGCACGCATCCTATTTACACAGGCTAAAGCAAACACTACTGCTGTTTCAATTAGGGCTCAAATTGTTCCCATCAATCTTGAAATATGATCTCCATTTGCTAAAATTAACTAAATCGACAACTTTGGGCTATGTCCAAGGACATTGCTAATGCACTTAATACGAGGATGGTGTTAACTGAAGGGTTTCCCTTTTTTTCCACTCTAAAGGAATCGTGCCAGTTAAGAATAATTGCCTTGTGTTCTAAATGTGCACCATTCCCATAGAATTGGATGTAAGGGGCTTGTAGCACTGTAGATAGGGCAAGTCTCAAGAGATTAGGCTTGAGTTGCTGCGTTACTGCTGGGAGCATGGGCCGAACCCACTGTTTAATCATTTCTGTGGTTATCTCTGCAGGCTTTCAATGTGATCAATGGGGGCTCCCATGCTGGTAACAAGTTGGCCATGCAGGAGTTCATGATCCTGCCCATTGGTGCCTCCAACTTCAAAGAGGCAATGCGCATTGGGGCCGAGGTGTACCACAACCTGAAGAATGTTATCAAGAGCAAGTATGGGCAGGATGCAATCAACGTTGGTGATGAAGGTGGATTTGCACCCAATATCTTGGAAAACAAAGAAGGTAGGAAATTTCAGGAACAAAGACAAAATGTTGCAGATGTGGGAAATCAGAATCCTGAACAAAATGTTGGAAATAGTCAATACCTGTGGAGAGAGGAGCAGTGTAATGTTTTAGGTCATCAGATTATTCCATCCCAGTTAACTGCTGAACAGTTAATATCACCATCTAACACAGCTGTAAATGTAATCTTAACCAATATAAAAGACATGAGAGACTTAGGCCTTTTGGAAGGGTGGGCTGAAAGATGGCAGATGGAGTTTAATGCTGATAAGTGTGAGGTGCTGCATTTTGGTAGGACAAATCAAAATAGGACGTACAGGGTAAATGGTAGGGAATTGAGGAATGCAGTGGAACAGAGGGATCTGGGAATAACGGTGCATTGTTCCCTGAAGGTGGAATCTCATGTGGATAGGGTAGTGAAGAAGGCGTTTGGTATGCTTGCCTTTATAAATCAGAGCATCGAATATAGAAGTTGGGATGTAATGTTGAAATTGTACAGGGCATTGGTGAGGCCGAATCTGGAGTATGGTGTGCTGTTCTGGTCGCCAAATTATAGGAAGGATGTCGACAAAATGGAGAGGGTCAGAGGAGATTTACTAGAATGTTGCCTGGGTTTCAGCACTTAGGCTACAGAGAGAGGTTGAACAGGTTGGGTCTTTATTCTTTGGAGCGTAGAAGGTTGAGGGGGGATTTGATAGAGGTTTTTTAAATTTTAAGAGGGACGGACAGAGTTGACGTGGGTAGGCTTTTCCCTTTGAGAGTGGGGAAGATTCCAACAAGGGGACATAACTTCAGAATTAAGGGACAAAAGTTTAGGGGTAACATGAGGGGTAACTTCTTTACTCAGAGGGTGGTGGCTGTGTGGAATGAGCTTCCGGTGGAAGTGGTGGAGGCAGGCTCGATTTTATTATTTAAGAGTAAATTGGATAGGTATATGGATGGGAGGGGATTGGAGGGTTATGGTCTGAGAGCAGGTAGATGAGACTAGGTCAGAGAAAGTGGTCGGCGTGGACTGGTAGGGCCGAACGGGCCTGTTTCCGTGCTGTAATTGTTATATGGTTTAAGAAGTGTAGAAACAAGGAACTGCCAGTGCTGGTTTCTATAAATTGATCATGTCTTGCAAATATTTCTTGGGCACTTCTTTTACCCTACCTTGGATCGTTTCTTATTACAATACTTTACAGCAGGAATGGACTCGGGTGGGAAGAGAATAGTTTTAGCATTTAAATTTTTTTAAACTACGCTAAGCTCTTTCATGAATTAAGTGGATGATATTGTCGTGGGAGTGCACGTTTGGCAAGATTAAACTATCGTAATGTAGTAAGTCCAGCATAAAACACAGCTTGATGATGTACAGGGCCAAGAAGGAACATTTACTTCCAAATGCAGTCACTGTGGGACTTTGGAGAACTGTAGAAGACAACGTGATGCATAGCAAGGGAACAGTAAATGACAATGAGATAAATAAACAGATATTTTGTTTGCGTAATTGGGCTCTTTCAATACCTTAATGTGAATTTTAACTTTCACTCATATTCTCTGGGGAAAACTGCATTTCCAACAATGCAGCACCCCCTTCGTCCTCATTGCTGGTCCAGATTTAAGTGCACTGTCTCTGGACCAGAGTATAATCTCGGCAGTCTGAGGCAAGAGTGCTTCACTTTTTGAGGAAGTACGCTTTGTGATTGCTGTCAAGGTATCAAATCTGATACTTTAAATTGCTTCTGACTCTCCACAGTATAGTTTAGTGTAGAGATACAGTGCAGAAATAGGCCCACCGAGTCCACGCTGACCAGCAATCCCTGCACAGTAACACGAGGGACAATTTTACATTTATATCTGAAGTGCGCGCATGTGCGGGCGGGCGAGGCCTGGAATCAGCGATAATTTCCAGACGCTTTGAAGATGTTTATTACAGAAATGAGTTGCTTAAAGCTTAAATAAAGTTTAAGTAAATTGGAATTCTCATTTGCCTCACAACAATACCAAACCAATTAACCTACAAACCCATAGTATAAGAAAATAACTGCAGATGCTGGTACAAATCGATTTATTCACAGTGCTGGAGTAACTCAGCAGGTCAGGCAGCATCTCGGGAGAGAAGGAATGGGTGACGTTTCGGGTCGAGACCCTTCTTCAGACTTCTACAAACCCATACGTCTTTGGAGTGTGGGAGGAAACCGAAGATCTTGGGGAAAACACGCAGTGACAGGGAGAACGTACAAACCCTGTACAGACAAGCACCCTTAGTCAGGATTGAACCCGGGTCTGGCGCTGTAAGGGCTGTATGGCAGCAATTGTACTGCTGTGCCACCGTGCCGCCCCAAATATGTTTTAATTTTGGAAGCCTACGGCTTAGTTGTGTTCTAATAGTTACACAGTCCATCCCCAGGTAATGAATGGGTTCTGTGTTTACAGGTGTCCGTGAATCAATTTTGCCCATGAGTCAGAGGATGCAGTAAAATGACTTAATTGGGAAACCACACATCCACAGAATTGTGATTAATGACAATTGAGAGCATATAAGAAAATAGACACAAAATGCTGGAGTAATTCAGTGGGTCAGGCAGCGTCTCTGGAGAAAATGAATAGGTGACGTTTCGGGTTGAGACTCTTCATCAGACCTGATGTAGAGTCTCAACCCGAAACGTCACCTATTCATTTTCACCAGAGATGCTGCCTGACCCGCTGAGTTCCTCCAGGATTTTGTGTCTCTCTTCGGTGTAAACCAGCATCCGCAGTTCCTTCTTATACGTTAAGAGGGTATAAAACTGAAAACGAAAAACCATTAATAAATGTGGAGGAAGGGAGAGGAAACTAGTTCTGCCATTCATAGGGACGAAAGCATGTACGTATGTCGGATGTAAGAATTTCGTAGTGTCACCAGAGCTCACTTGTTTGCAGAAAAGTTCTTGGAGTGCTTCTTTTACAGTACATTTTTCTAACTGTGTTGAAATGCAGCTGCTCGCTGAATTTGGCTGAGCCTGTCACTGTAAATGTGGCATCCTACAAGAACGCTGAACTGTTGACCTAGCTCCCCATCCTGAATGCTGAATCCACAAACCTGCAGCAGCTGCCAACTAATGGTTCAATGGAGCTTCATTGTCATGTATACCAATACAGGCACCTTGTGTTTTACGTGGGGATTACTTTCTTGAAAAGCAGCTTGTAACACAAAAATGTGCAAACTAAACACACGTGTCTACGCTGCCAGGTGTAAATTTGAGCTCATTGTTCCAAAAATACGAGCTTTGGTATTAAATGAATAAACGTGTTATTTCAAAAACACAAAATCTAACGTGCATAAAACGCAAGATGCCTGTCCATTGAAATTCTTTTTTGCATACATTTCGGTGACAATCCTGCTATACATTAGGCACAATCACATTGTGTGTAAGATTGAAGACCACACTATCTTCAGGTCCCTCAGGTCGGCCGACTTGGGGCTACTCACTATCCCGCGGTCTAGGCTTAAGCTCAGGGGTGACCGCGCTTTTGCGGTTACAGCTCCGAGACTGTGGAACAGCATCCCTCTCCCCATCAGAACTGCCCCCTCCATCGACTCCTTTAAGTCCAGGCTCAAAACCTATTTCTACTCCCTAGCGTTTGAGGCCCTATGAGGGGGCGCTGTGAACTGTTTATGTATGTGCTGTTATGTTTGTGTGCCATTGTATTGTTGTTCTTAGAACCTGAACTGATGTACAGCACTTTGGTCAACGTGGGTTGTTTTTAAATGTGCTATACAAATAAAATTGACTTGACTTGACACTGAGTCCATACACAGGTTTTAGGCACCATCCCGTACCTTTCAAATCTGAAATCTTCCAAAATTGCTCGTCTTAGCTTGGCCACAAAGACCCTTTGTCCTGGCGTTGGCACTGGCTCAGGGTTCACTAATCATAGCTCGCTGTTGCAAGGATCACAACTGATCCACACTTATTTACCTGCATGTGACTAACTTTGGGCAAACAGTTCCTTGTAGCACAGGCAGTGGCGACTGCAAATTGATGAATAATTGACGATTTCAGGCAGCTTACCACTCGAAGATTACAATGGTAATTTGCTCAAATAACAACAAATGCTGTTAAATTAACAATCTACTTGTAGAGTTGAAGATTTTAACAGTAAACATTTGTAACAGATTTTCATGGTAAAAGATGTCGCTGGCTCATCTCCCGATCTTAGGGTTGGGTGTCTCAACTTATGGAAACTTTAATTTTATTTTAATTTAAAACCAAAAGTAAGGAAGTAAAATACCTCAGTCAATTGTCTCTTCAATGCCTAGAAGGTTGGGGTTTGACAGACCATTATTTTCTTTAAATGGTGGCAGCAATGAAAATATATTCCAGGAAGGATTGCTTCTTTGCAAATAGTCCGAGATAAGAAAGTAGCAGTTGTACATTTATTTTGCAGTTGCATTTTCCCCCTTGAATTTGCAATTCCAGGTTCATCTATCTATTCAAATGTGGAGATACCACACTTGAGATCAGTCTACTGGCCAATTTCATGTATTTAAATATTAATCATGTGCACAAGCAGGCAGTATCATAGCCACAAGGTATGATTACATTCGGAATCCATTACAAAGTGGCAGCTGCCATGGTTGACATTGCTTTTGACATCTTATAAAGTAACACTTGACGTTATCCAAATATGCACCTCTTCAAAAGCTTTAAAATGGCTGTAAGGAACGGCAGATGCTGGTTTACAACAACAAAAAAAGACACAAAGTGCTGGAGTAACTTGGCGGGTCGGGCAGCATCTCTGGAGAACATGGATGGGTGATGTTTCTGATTGGGTCCCTACTTCAGGTTTGATTGGGCCAATGAGGCTGACCAGACAGTTTGTTGCTTCGGTGCCTATTGACTAGTGATGGTGTCTCTATCATAAGGGATAGGAGTAGAATTAGGCCATTCGGCCCATCAAGTCTACTCCGCAATTCAATCATGGCTGATCTATCTCTCCTTCCTAACCCCTTCTCCTGCCTTCTCCCCATTACCTCTGACACCTGTGCTAATCAAGAATCTATCTATCTGCCTTAAAAATATCCACTGACTTGGCCTCCACAGCCCTCTGTGGCAAAGAATTCCACAGATTCACCATCCTTTGACTAAATAAATATCTTCCGAAAAGAACCTGTTAATTCTAGACTCCTAGACTCCTAGACTCTCCCACTGGTGGAAACATCCTCCCCACATCCATTCTATCCAAGCCTTTCACTATTCTGTGTGTATCAATGAGGTCCTCCCCTATGTTACACTGGTACACATCATAAACTAGCAGGTTCTCAGGACCACTGCTTGCTTCCCCAGCCAGGGGAAGTGTGAGGTGTGATTTGACTACAAAGGGGAAACGAGGCACATCATCCAGCATTCTAAGCATGGCGGATGAATAACCTTCAGTAGACGGTACTTCCAGCGGAAGTCATGGGGTAATGGTCAAAGGTGCTTCATTGTCACATGTGCAAACGCACAGTGAATTTCTTTTCTTGCATACAGTTCAGTAGAGTATTGCAGGTATCACAAAATGCTGGAGTAACTCAGCGGGTCAGGCAACATCTCAGGAGAGAAGGAATGGGTGACATTTCGGGTCTCGACCCGAAACGTCGCCCATTCCTTCTCTCCTGAGATGCTGCCTGACCCGCTGAGTTACTCCAGCATTTTGTGAATAAATACCTTCGATTTGTACCAGCATCTGCAGTTATTTTCTTACATTGCTCCTTGTATCCGTCGTCACTACCTCCCTTCTCCCCGGTCTCTGGGTTTCCTCCTACAGGTCGCGGCCGACCGGGTCCCCTGTGTCCGCCCACCAGGTCCACGATTAGGAACTCCAGCCACCTCCCTGCCCGTTAGCCATTTTCAGTGACTAAAACTTACTTAGCACGGTCCAGTTGGAACTATTTCTATGACAACTTGTATTTTGACTGTTCTCTTACAGCCTTGGAACTGCTGAAGACGGCCATTGAGAATGCGGGCTACACGGACAAAGTTGTGATCGGCATGGACATAGCAGCTTCCGAGTTCTATCGTGACGGGAAGTACGACCTGGATTTCAAATCCCCACCTGATCCAGAACGGAACGTCACTTACGACAAACTCATTGATCTTTACACATCTTTCACCAAAGATTACCCTGGTAAGAACATACTTGGTAATTCCTGGAGTGGGTGAAATGTTGCTGTTAAAACTATGTGGAGTCAATGGAGATGATGGAGCTTCCCATGGGATCTGGGAATAGGCGGCCATTTACCCTTTCATTACTCTCTGCCTTTCAATCACACTGTGGGTAATTTGTGACTGGAACTCGGTCTGGCCCCTCTCCTCTGCTTTCCAAATATCTGTCAACTGCTGCTGTAAAATGAGCACTGCTTTGGCCATCATTTGCAGAGGTATTCTATAGCTTGCTCCTAAAACTGACCACTGCAGTTCTTTTGAAGGTGCTCCCATAGAGAGGGAACTTTAGAATTGAGATCCGATAGTCAGGGGGTATGGGGAGAAGGCAGGAACGGGGTACTGATTGAGAATGATCAGCCATGATCACATTGAATGGCGGTGCTGGCTCGAAGGGCCGAATGGCCTCCTCCTGCACCTATTGTCTATAACAATGAGGCAGCAATGAAATATTTCCAAATCGGGAATGTGAGGTGAATAAAAATGGGTTTGGTGTAGACGGATGCTTGCTGGTCAGTGCAGACTGGGTGGGATGAAGTGCCTGTTTCTCTGCTTTATGACTCTTGGCATCTTTTGCATGGAGAAGCGGGCGGTGGAAAGTCCTCCACTGTCCACTTGACTCCCAGAACCATAAATGGTCTTCGCTCTATACTGTTTCTTTCCTCCTTTTGTTAAATCCGGTAATGTTGGAGAGTTACAGCATGGAACCCGACCCTTTGGGTTCATTGAGTCCGCATTATGCATTTTACACTGAGCACACATCAACCTCATCTTTCAATCTTCCCATGTTGCCATCAGCTCCCTCCATCTGTTGCCGCCTACCTGCACACTTGGGACAATTTAGTGGCTAATTGTCCCCCTGACATGGGAGGCTATTTGGCCCATTGAGTCTATGGCAGCTCCGAAGAATCCCACTTCCCCACTTATTTTCATTTTCCCTCAATACCCATCAACTCCAACCTGATTCCCCTGTCGCCAACTCTTCTCTCAGAGTAACCTACAGTAACCAATTAATCTAATAACTCACGTGGGTTTAGGATGTGGGGGGGGGGGGGACCAGAGCACCCAGCGAAATCGCAGGCAGTCGCGGGAAACATGCAAACTCCTCAATGACAGCACCTGGGGTCATGACTGAAGGTGGTTTCAATGCTCTGAGCAAATGGCTCTACTATCTGCTTCACCATTTCAAACAAATTGACCCTTAACCCACTAAATTCCAAAGAGTGAATCCCTGGGTTGGGTAACCACTCATTGTAATTTAATATTTGGAGTCTAGTTTTTCTGGAATTCATTCACTCCAGGATATAAATGTTACCGGTAACCCCCGGCGTTCATTGTCCATCCCTCATCCCCACTGAGAATATGCTGGTGAGCCACCATCTTGAATCAGTGCCTGGAGAAGGGCACATCCAGGATTTGGATCCAGTGACGTTGAAGGAGCAGCAACATATTTCCAAGTCCGAATGATGTGCGACCTGGAGGGGAACCAGTGGGTGGTGGTGGTGATAGAAACAAGGAATTGCAGTTACTGGTTTACAAAAGAAGAGACGCAGTGCTGGAGTAACTCAGTGGGTCATTCAGCTTTTCTGGAGAACATGGAAAGGTGACGTTTGGGGTCGGGACCCTCCAGATTGATTGGTGCTGGGGGGGTGGGGTGGGGTGCAGAATGCTGGAGGAGAGGAGGGGCAGGTAATAGGTGAACACAGGTGAGGAAGAGGGGGTCAGATAGGCAGATGGTTGGACTGCGGCCAGAGCTGGGGAAAAAATGATGTGTGAGAAAAAGATCAAAGAGTTGCAAATTGTGAAGCCAGCAGAATGAATTGCCGATGGCGGGGGCGGGGGGGGGGGGGGGGGGGGGGGAGAGAAAGAAGAGAGGTGGGGCACGAGGGGGGGGAGCGAGGAGAGGGAGGGGTTGTTAGATGTTACCTAAAATTGGATAATTCAGTGTTCATACGGTTGGGTTGTAAGCGACCTGAGCAGAATATGAGGCGCTGTTCCTCCAGGGTGGGGATGTCCCTGGCAGCGTCTGCTCTTGTCAGCCCTTGCTGCAGTTTGTCCAAGTCCATTGCACCCTTCCCACAACTGCTCACTGCACACCAAGCATGGTGGAAAGTGTTCGAGAGGTACTAACCTATGCCTAGCTTGGATTAGCAGACAAATGGTTTAGTAATACCCCAGTAATACATGACCAAGTGTATTGGTGCTAATGACTAATTTACAGGTCCGTACAGTGGAATACCTGAACCATTCAGTGGCGATTTACACTCCCTCAAGCCTTATCGTGATATCTGCTCTCTAATCCCTTTGAGTTGTTGCATCAGTCACAAGGTTTTATTTTTATGGCTTCTCAATTAATTATCATGAGCTAGGGTGCTTAGGAACATTTCGAGTTGATTAACTGACTCTGAGGATATCCAGAGACAAAACATTTGTGGCATGTATATCAAATGTAAATAAATGTTTTCAAATACACAGGACGTGATGTTAAAATCCAAAGTGCCACCTCTTAACTTGCTCCCGGTGGTGATAGATGGCTTAAACACTCATCTACCCTCCTCCGATGTTGAGAAAGGCTGGGCAGACACGTGATTGGGGTTATCAAGTGGGCTCCTACTTTCAACAGTGTTTCGCTGACTGGGCCCACGACGTCTCCAGTAGGCTCAGCAGTGTGTTCTGGCATCCCAGAACCACCCCCCTCTGCATCTGCCTAGCCGGCTTATTTGGGAGAGCAGATGGGGTCGTTCCTCTTCATAAGATTTATAATATGAATGCTTTTGAGTAATCAAAGGTCTAGTGTTTCTAGGTTAGAGTCACCGTGTAATCGCTGTGCCCGGGAAGAGTAGGGGTGGGGGAGCCTTGCTTGTTGTTGGATTACTTAATTGATCCAAAACATGATCTTGATCATCTAGCTAGAGGCACATTTTTTAATCCAACAGCTGTAAAGCGAAGGAGGTTAATGTACATGACTCGGTAACATGAGAAACATTGAAGATAGCCTTGGCTGTGGTTCAATATATCTGCTGCAGAGTTAAATTACTCTGGAGTGATGGAGAGATACAGCATGGAAACAGGTGCTTCAGCCCACTGAATCCACACAGACCATCAGCCACCCACTAACATGAATCCTACCCTCACCCATTTTATTCCACCCACATTCCCAGCCGCTCCTCCTAGGAATCTACCAATTAATCTACCAACCTACAGTCTTTGTGATGTGGGAGGAAACCGGAGCACCCAGAGGATCTCCACACAGTCACAGGGAGAAGTTTAAACACCACACAGACAGCGCCCGACGTCAGGATTGAACCTGGGTCTCTGAAGCTGAGAGGTAGCAGCTCTACTAGTTGTGCTGCCCCTAAATATTTCAACATCGTGCAAAGGGGGAGGGAGATGATTGGACATGATTCATCGGAGATGGAACGCAGGGAGCCGGGGAAACTGCAAATTCAATTCTTTGCAGACACTGGTTTGAGAGAAGGGAGTCACAAGAGACCACAGATGATGTACAGGTGCTCCTCAACTTGCGATGGGGTTACATTCCGAGAAGCCCATCGGAAACCGAAAATATTGTAAATCGAAATGCATTTAAATGCATCACCTGATCACGTGTCCGGAAGCGAGCTGTGGCTCGCTATGGGTCGCTGCCATTTGTACCATCGCAAAGTCAAAATATCGTACGTCGGGGAGCATCTGTAACCAAATGCTGTAATATGGAGACAAAAGACAAAAACAAACTGCTTTTGGAACTTGGCTGGTTAGGCAGGTTATGGGCGGCACAGTGGCGCAGTTAGTAAAATTATTGCCTCTCAGTGCCAGAGACCTGGGTTTGATCCTGACCTCGAGTGCTGTTTGTGCGGAGTTTGCAAGTTCTCCGTGACCGTATGGGTTTCCTCCAGGTGCTCCGGTTTCCTCCCAAATCCCAAAGATGTACAGGTTTGGAGTTAATTGGCATGGTGTGTAGGTAGTGCATGCGAAAGTGGGATAACATAGAACTAGTGCAAGTGGGTGATCGATGGTCGGCATGAACTTGGTGGGCCCAAGAGTCTGTTTCCATGCTGTGTCTCTAAACTAAAATAAACATCTGTGGAGGCAAAGATGATGGATAAAGAGTGGAGATAGGTTGTTGTTCAAAATAATGCCGGCTACAGCTAATGGAAAAGTGAGTGAGATCTGAACACTATTTACACACCAGCACCAGACTTGAATATTTTCCAGCTTCATCCAGAAGTGATTCATCTCAGCTTTTACCTCAGGCTAACGATTAAAGAGCACATTTCAATTGGGAAATATTTAATATTGGCATAAAGACTTGTTATCAAATAGGGAGGGACAAATGGGCCTAGAGCAGATTGGAAAGATATCATCTGTGGAATGCCCAAAGAGTTGGTTCGTGACCCTCAGTTATTTACTATTTATTAAATAGTAATACAATACTATATACTATATAGTATTATAATATAAGAAAATAACTGCAGATGCTGGTACAAATCGAAGGTATTTATTCACAAAATGCTGGAGTAACTCAGCAGGTCAGGCAGCATCTCAGGAGAGAAGGAATGGGTGACGTTTCGGGTCGAGACCCTTCTAATGGTATTGTATTGGTGGGGACAAAGTAAAAGTTATCCAAAGTTTGCTGTCGGACTAAGAATAGGTGGGAGGGTATGCTGCAGTAAAAATATTCAAACTCTACAAACGGAATATAGGTAAAGGGAATGGGAGAAAACGTGGCAAATGGTTTTCGAAGTAGCAAAGTGCGAGATAAGTTTTTTGCGTGGGCGGTTTCAAAAGGAGGACTTATTCGTACAGAGTGGAGCACAGAACGATCTGGGTGTTCTGTGGATGAGACACAAACTAGGTGCAGCAAGTCATTAAGGCAACAAATTGCACATTGGCCTTTATTGATGAGAAGAGGGAGGGAGAGGCAAGTTTAAAAATAGAAAGCATGGTTACAATTCTACAGTCGGGACCTATATCGCGGGGTGGAAATGTCAACGTTTAAAGGGCACAGCAAGCCAATTAACCTACAAACTTGAACATCTTTGGAGTGTGGGAGGAAACTTGGGGAAAAAATACGCAGGTCTGCCGCTGTGCCACCCTATTCCCTCCCCCCCCCCCCCCCCCCCCCCCAAAGATTGCAACAACAAAATCAAACATTGCTTCATCGCCATTCCCCTTGCCCTGTTTTCCCTCAGTGGAAAGCATAAGGATGAGCGGCACGGTGGCGCAGCGGTAGAGTTGCTGCCTTACAGCGAATGCAGCACCAGAGACCCGGGTTCCATCCCGACTACGGGTGCTGTCTGTACGGAGTTTGTTCATTCTCCCCGTGACCTGCTTGGGTTTTCTCTGAGAACTCCGGTTTCTTCCCACACTCCAAAGATGTACAGGTTAATTGGCTGGGTGAGCCAAAAAAATTGTCCCTGGTGGGTGTAGGATAGTGTTAATGTGCGGGGATCGCTGGTCGGTGCGGACCCGGTGGGCCGAAGGGCCTGTTTCCTCGGTGTGTCTCTAAACTAAACTAAACTAAAAGTGACCAAGTGGAGGGAAGTCCACCAATGAGCTAGCCTTGATGGGTTGAATGGCATTTTGTTGCTACTTGCATTTTTCTTGCTGTTCATCCTTCCAGTTGTCTCCATTGAGGATCCGTTCGACCAAGATGACTGGGAAGCCTGGAAGAAGTTTACAGCAAGCACTGATATCCAGGTGGTGGGAGATGACCTGACTGTGACAAACCCCACTCGCATTACCAAAGCAGTGGAGGAGAAAGCCTGCAACTGTCTGCTGCTCAAAGTCAACCAGATCGGAACTGTGACCGAGTCCATTCAAGCGTGAGTCCATCTCCTGGGCATATAAAAACGTTGTGCACTTGTATAAAGTCTGAAAAGTAGGCGAACCGCCCCGAACACTGTGTTATGGCATGATTGAGCCAAATTGATGCATGTGGTGGCAGAGTGGATCAATTACCAGGCTGAGAGGCAGAGTTAGGCACAAAATGCTGGCGATTCCAGCCTTGTAGTTCATGCCTCCAGTGCACTTCAGCTCACCGAGTCCATGCCAACCATCAAACGCTTATTTGTACTAATCCAACATTAATACCTTTTATAATCTCCCCACATTTTTTTCATCAACTGCCTACAAATTCTACCACTTGCCTATGCTTTAAGAGCAACTCACAGTTGCCAATCTGCAGCTCTTTGCGATGGGGGAGGAGACCGGAGCACCAGGAGGGAGCCCACGCGGTCACAGGAAGAAGGTGCAAATAGTTGGCTGTAGAGATCAGGATTGAACCTGGAACTCCAGTCGAGTCTCCATCCGTTAAGTCCCACCGGCGCACTGGGGATTTAAAATAGAGTAATAAATGGGCATGGCATTTTTTTAAAATCTAATACAATCATGAAACTACCACAACCCATCTGGGTGGCCAATGTGCTCCAGGGGAAGGAACTTGCTGTCCTTACCCAGTTTCATCGACCTGAGACTTCAGACACACAATGGAATTAACTCGTAACTACCTCGTCGGTTCACGGATGAATTGGGGTGACCAATAAATGCTGGCATTACCAGTGATGTCTGCTCATGGTAAATTACAATGAATCCACAATATTTCCACAAGAAGCACACCATTGCTGCCCAACATCAATGAATCCCATCGGGAAAAGATTCCACTTGCTTTTGTTTGCCTCGTTGAACTAATCTGTCGGGGTTTACTTTTGTCCGCCAGAGGCTGTTCTTCATTGGAAGTGATAAAAATTTAGTCAGCATCTGGTGCTAAATGATAGGAGCAAATACTTTAAAAAGCAATGTGCTGATATCCACCTCAAATATTAAGCACTTTCAAGTCAAGTCAAGTTTATTTGTCACATACGCATACACGATGTGAAGTGAAATGAAAGTGCCAATGCCTGCGGATTGTGCAAAAAAAAAAAGAATTACAGTTACAGCATATAAATTAAAGTTAATACAGAGAAGACAAAATTTTGTCCCTGGAGTTATAAAAGTTAACAGTCCTGATGGCCTGTGGGAAGAAACTCCGTCTCATCCTCTCCATTTTCACAGCGTGACAGCGGAGGCGTTTGCCTGACCGTAGCAGCTGGAACAGTCCGTTGCTGGGGTGGCGGGGGTCCCTCATAATCTTGCTTGCTCTCGATCTACACCTCCTGATGTATAGGTCCTGCAGGGGGGCGAGTGTAGTTCCCATGGTGCGTTCTGCCAAACGCACTACTCTCTGCAGGGCCTTCCTGTCCTGGGCAGAGCTGTTCCCAAACCAGACTGTGATTGAATGTTAAGTTATATTTTCTTTAATTCTCTGGGCATTCAACAAAGATGGAGCCTTTTTGTCCCATGCATCTAATCCCACCTTTCAGCTTTCTATCAGTAAAATCATTGAGTCATATAGCCCTCGTATACAGAACAGGCCCTTCATCCCAACTCATCCATGCTGACCAAGATGCCCAGCTCCACAAATCCCATTTGCTTGCATTTGGCCCATCTATATACTATAACTCTCGTTTGTTTTTGTTTGTTCCTGAACTACAGCCAAAATGGTACACGATTGCGTGACAATTTTTGGCCCACCTTGCTCGCCGTTGTCCCTTTGGTGCTATTGGAAGAAGTTTCATTGAAATTGGTGTTATGTTTTAAAAGTTATTCACATTTTAAAGTTTAAATCTATCTCCTGGGGAGGGAGGGGGGCAGGAGGGAGGATAAGGGGGGGGTTGAGGGGGAGCGGGGGGGCGGAGAGGGTGCTGCACCAATGCAGGAGAGGTTTGGGCCCAACGGGTCCTCTTGGTCTAGTATCCCTCTAAACCTTACCCCCATCCAAATGTTGCCTTAGCACCTGCCTCGACCACCACCTCTGGCAGCTCGTTCCATATACCGACCACCCTCTGTGTGGGAAAAAAAAGTTCACGTGGAGATCCCTATTAAATCTTTTCCCTTTCATCTTGAATCTATGCCTTCTTGTTTTGGACTCCCTTACCACAATGCAGATAAATTGGGCACTGGATAAAAATGTTGAGACCTCTGGATGCTGGAAATATGAAATATACACAGGAAATGCTGGAAGCGCTCTGTGGATCAGGCAGCATCTATGGAAAGAGAAGCAGTAAACATTCCAGGTCCTTGCCCCTACATCACAACCAGCTGGTGGGGGTCTGTCAACAGTTTGAACATTTTATTTTGTGAAGCACATTAGTGTGGAATTGCCCAAGGAACAGCTTTAATAATTAACTCTTATTGTGATACATTCAGCTCAAATTGTTCCATTACCGGGAATTGACTATATTGGCAGCCTGTTACACTTTCCTCAATCTGGTGTAGTTTGATAAACCTTTGATGTTAATCCTGTTGAACAGTTACTATTGACCTGTCCTTGTGTTTACTTGAGCTTCTGCTTCATATAATTGCATTTAGTGCAAGTAATCTTCCTGGTTCGCTCAGGAGCAAACTAAATATTTGAACATGAATTAACCTACTTAGCCTAACTTCACCTCCTCCCCTTATACAGTCTCTCGGGGTAAGTTGCAATGTAAGTTATGTACAGTCTGACATTGCCCTGTGTATCCATGGCAGTCCAAGGTTAGAAATAAACTCCGGGCAGGGGCCAGACGTATCAAATGTTGAGAGTGTTAAGGGGACTGCCAGATCTCTGTCCACTCCATAAAATGCAACACTGCTTAACTGAGCTGGGAGTGTGGAGGATCAGTGGTCGATGTGGCTGGGATATATTGGTCACATCAGGAGATCGGTTTTCCTGCCCGTTTCTGTAACTGAAGTACTGGGCGACGTTTCGAGTCGAGACCCTTCTTCAGACCATGAATTGCCCTTCTTCAGACTGAGTTACTCCAGCTTTTTGTGTTCATCTTCGGTTTAAACCAGCATCTGCAGTTCCTTCCTACACTGAAGCACTGGGAATCTGCTGCTGATGATGTGCACGCTGGCACCATCTGGTGGTTGCGATGGTCACTGCAAACAGGATGTCAGGCAGCTACTCGACTGGAGAAAGCTCTGGGGTGGAGTGACAAAACAAATTGGAATCCAGCTTCCAGTTACAATTATAGAATGTAAAACAGTACAGGCCCTTCGGCCCACAATGTTTGTGCTGAACATGATGCCACTGATCTCATCTGCCTGCAAATGATCCATAGCCTCTATTCCTTGCACTTCGATGTGCTATCTAAACGCCTCTTAAGTGCCACGATCTATCTGCCTCCACTTACCCCCCCCTGGCAATGCATTCCAGGCTCCCACACTCTATATAACTTTAAACTTTATAACTTTAAATCTAAATAAAACTTGCCCAGCACATCTCCATTAAACTTTCCCCCTCTCACCTTATGCCCTCAGGTGGTTGACATTTCCACCCTGGGGAAAAAGGTTCTGACTGTCTACCCTGTCTATGCCCCTCATAATTTGATATACTTTTATCGAGTATATATGTTATATACTTCAAAGGAATCACAAAATGCTGGAGTAACTCAGTAGGTCAGGCAGCATCTCAGGAGAGAAGGAATGGGTGACGTTTCGGGTCGAGACCCTTCTTCGGACTTCTGTCATATACTTCTATCAATTGCTAACTTAAAGCAAATTCTTGGCCTATTGAGAAAAGACTCAGGTGTTGATGCCTTTTGCCGTCAGGGAGATGCTTTGAACTCGGGTAAGGAAATGGCAATCTCTGTCTGTGTGCTCTGTGAGCTGAGTTGGTACCTTTTGTGGAGCAGGAAGTGTTTGAGTGTTTGACTTTACAATGCAGAAGGAGGCCATTTGGCCCGTTCCGCCTCTGATGGTTAAAAGAACGGCCCTGCCTAAACCTGCCTCCACCACTCACCCCACAGCCCTGCAGGTGCCTGCTCCTCAAGTACAGTAGAACACAAAACAATACAGCACAGGAATGGGCCCTTCGGCCCGCAATGTCCGTGCTGAACATGATATCAAGTTAAACTTCTCTCCTCTGTCTGTACATGGTCCATATCCCTCCATTCCCTGCATATACCTGTGCCTATCTGAAAGCCTATTAAACATCACTATCATAGCTGCCTCCACCACCTCCGGCAGCATGTTCCAGGCACCCACCATCCTTGTGTAAAACAAAACTTGCCTGCACATCTCCTTTAAACTTTGCTCCTCTTACCTTGTATTGTGTGCAGTTTTGGTCTCCAAATTTGAGGGAAAACATTCTTGCTATTGAGGGAGTGCAACGTAGGTTAGTTTCCCAAGATGGCGAGACTGTCATATGTTGAAAGAATAGAGCGACTGGGCTTGTGTACACACGAATTTAGAAGGATGAGAGGGGATCTTATTGAAACATATAAGATTATTAAAGGATTGGACACGCTAGAGGCAGGAAACATGTTCCCGATGTTGGGGGAGTCCAGAAGCAGGGGCCACAGTTTAAGAATAAGGGGTAGGCTATTTGGAACGGAGATGAGGAAAAAAGTTTTCACCCAGAGAATTGTGAATCTGTGGAATTCTCTGCCTCAAAAGGCAGTGGAGGACAATTCTCTGGATGCTGTCAAGAGAGAGATAGATAGAGCTCTTAAAGATAGCGGAGTCAAGGGATATGGGGAGAAGGCAGGAACGGGGTACTGATTGTGATCACAGTGAATGGCGGTGCTGTTGCGAATGGCCTACTCCTGCACCTGTTGCCTATTGTCTATTATAGCCCTCTTGTCTTTGACATTGATCCCCTGCAGAAGATGGTTAGACTGTCTGCCCTTTCTGTACCTCTCTCATCAATTTATAATCTTCCATCAGGTCTCCCTTCAGTGGTGAGGAGGTTTTTGCTTCTGCACTTTGAGGCAGTGTGTTCCAGATTCCCTCCACTTGCATTGAAGTGATTGTCCTCATCTCAACCTTAAACCTTCCGCTTTATACCCATACATCGCAACATGGTTTGGGAACAGCTCCATCCGAGACTGCAAGAAATTGCAGAGTTGTGGACATAGCCCAGACCATCACGCAAACCAACTTCCCATCCATTAACTTCATCTGCACCTCACGCTGCCCCGGCAAGGCCACCAGTATAATCAAGGACAAGTCTCACCCCTCTTCTCTCCTCTCCGTGCAGGCAAGAGGTACAGAAGTGTGAAAACGCACACCTCCAATTACAGGGACAGTTTCTTCCCAGCAGTTATAGACAATAGACAATTGTAGGAGTAGGTCATTCGGCCCTTCGAGCCAGAACCACCATTCAATGTGATCATGGCTGATCATTCTCAATCAGTACCCCATTCCTGCTTTCTCCCCATACCTCCTGACTCCGCTATCCTTAAGAGCTCTATCTAGCTCTCTCTTGAATGCATTCAGAGAATTGGCCTCCACTGCCTTCTGAGGCAGTGAATTCCACAGATTCGCAACTCTCTGACTGAAAAAGGCAATTGAACCATCCTATTACCAATTAGGGATGGGTCCTGGCCAACCATCCACCTCATTGGAGACCCTTGGACTACCTTTAATTGGACTTTACTGGAATTGCACTAAATGTTATTCCCTATATCCTGCATATGTACCCTGTGGACGGCTTGATTGTAATCATGTACAGTCTTTTCACTGACGTTAGGGCAGCACGGTGGTGCAGCAGTCGAGTTGCTGCCTTACAGCGCCAGAGACCCGGGTTCAATCCTGACTATGGCGCTTGTCTGTACGGAGCGATCACCCCACATACCAGCACTATCCTACACACCAGGGACAATTTTTTTAATTATTTACAGAAGCCAATTAACTTACAAACCTTTATTACTTTTGGGAGCACCCGGAGAAAACCCACACGGCCACAAGGAGAACATACAAACTGTACAGACGGCATCCGTGGTCAGGATCGAACCCGGGTCCCTGGCGCTGTAAGCCAGCAACTCTATCGCTGGGCCTTTGTGCCACCCCTTTCTCCATTGCTAGAGTGAATAATCCGAGAGTGAATAATTGCCGTGAAGTCCGTTTCTTCATCTCTAAACTCTTTATCCGTCTTCGCCAGTTGTAAGATGGCGCAGAACAATGGATGGGGAGTGATGGTGAGCCACCGCTCCGGTGAAACGGAGGACACCTTCATCGCTGACCTGGTGGTGGGATTGTGCACTGGTCAGGTAAGACAACGGTCACCGCTAATCTTTCAGCTACGCACGGATTTTAATCGAGATGGATATTTTTATGGCAGAGATGGGTGGATTCTTGATTAGTGCGGGTGTCAGGGGTTATGGGGAGAAGGCAGGAGAATGGGCTTAGGGGGGAGAGATGCCATGATTGAATGGCGGAGTAGACTTGATGGGCCGAATGGCCTAAGGCTGCTCCTATCACTTAAGGCCTTATTTAAGTCTGCAAAATCTCAAAGCTGATGTGCAAATCCTCAAAGTGGTGGATGAAATTATTATGATTTTGACACGCTTGATGTGACTTGTATTTAAATCTGTAGATCTACATGCTTAAAGCTTACAGGCTGGAAAATAGATTTGTTTTCTTGAGAGTGCATATGACATGGGAACAGAATCAGGCCATTCAGCCCATCAAGTCTGCTCTGCCATTCAATCATGGCTGATCAATTTTTCCCTCTCAACCCCGTTCTCCTGCCTTCTCCCTGCAACGTTTGACACTCTGACTAATCAAGAACCTGTCAATCTATGCTTTAAATGTACCCAATGACTTGGCCTGTGCATAAAAATAATTGTTGATTGGAGAAAAATGAGTTGCCAGCTGCCCTCAGCGGAGATCAAGGGATCGGTTGGGTGATAACAAGCTCTCAGACTGCTGGGTCTGTGCTCTGGCACTGCCGATGATTAGTGAGACAGGGAGGACGATGGAACAGTACAGCACAGGTTCAGGCCCTTCGTCCCACAGTGTCCGTGACGAACATGATGCCAAGCTAAACTAAACTCTGTCTCCACGTGATCCATGTCTTGCATATCCATGTGCATATCTAAAAGCCTCTGAGATGCCACTATTGCATCTGTCTGGACCACCATCCCTGGCAGCGCGTTCCAAGCCCCCCCCCCCCCCCCCAAGCCCCTCTGTGTAAAATCCTGTCTGCACATCTCCTTTAAACTTTCTCTCTCTGACTTTATAGTTCCGTAGTAATGCCCTCTAATCCAGGGAGCTTTCTGGAGGAAACTTCGCACCATCGGCCTTTCTCACTCATGTTCTCCCATTGAATTTTCCACCCTGCCTCGCCCTCCGTTTGCTCACATCTCCACAGCTGCCCTGCAGAGGTGCCTTTAATACCCATGCCCCTGGGACCAGTGAGCTTGCTATTGCTGCTCCTGGCCAGCTGGCAGCGATGTGTGTGGAGACCACTGGTCGCTGCTTAAAGGCAATAAACCGATATCAATTCCTCAAAGCAAGGATGACCCAATATTGTACCGTTTTATTTTACCTCTGATTTGATATTCGTACTTCAGATTGCACCAGCTCAGCATACCATATCCAATTTCCTCGGCACACTTTCTGAGAATGAGTCTTTTTGTGTTAGTACCGGTACGTTATAAATGAGACTAAAAGTTCACTCTTTTAATCTGTTTTCAGATTAAGACAGGAGCTCCGTGTAGATCTGAACGCTTGGCCAAGTACAACCAGATAATGAGGTAATCAATTTATAAACTTATTGTTTATTGGTGCCGCTTATTTGTGAAACCAGTCTGTAAGTGGACATTGGAACATTGAATCCATTGGTTTGGATTCCACAGGCAAAGCCAGCAGTCACAGACCACCCTTAATCTCAATGGCCGATCGATTCAGCAGGCAGTTAAATACCAGCCACCGTGGTAGGGGTTTGGAGTCTCCTCGCAGGCTATGGGCGGCAGATGTACAGCCGGCAGAGCTGCTGCCTTACAGCACCAGAGACACAGGTTCGATCCTGAACTTGGGTGCTGTCTGTGTGGAGTTTTCACGTTCTCCCTGCCACCCCGTGGGTTTCCTCCCATACCCGACAGACGTGTGGGTTTGCAGGTTAATTGGCCCCGAGTGTGCAGGGAGTGGATGTGAAAGTGTAAAATAGAACTAGTGTGAACGGGTGATGGATTTGGGCATGGGCTCAGTTCCATGCTGTAACTTTCAATGATCAGTATTCATATTAAACGATATGGGGTTTTCCCAGTGTTGCTGACATGACCATTCTAATTCCAGGTTCATTTAATTTTAGTTGAATTTATATTCTCTCAGAATCTTCTCTTGTGAGTTGAACAGTGTGTCAACTTTCTCAGTAATCTGGAACTCTGGATATTTGTTTAGCAACCTAATCACTTTGTCATAAAGCCACATTGAAGCATGAAGTACCAAATATTTACAATTGGAACTAGTTGAGTTAAATGTAGTTGTTCTGGGTGGGGAATGGATGTCAGCATAAGGCACCCTGTGCTATACCCGACTTTTATTGAAAGATTAATTGCGGGCTGCACAATGATGCAGCGGTAGAGTTGCTGCCTCACAGGGCCAGAGACCCTGGTGGAAACCCACGCAGTCACGGGGAAAATGTGCAAACTCCGTAAAGACAGCCCCCCAACTTGGGGTCGAACCCGGGTCTCTGGCGCTGTGAGGCAGCAACTCTACTGCTGAGCCACTGTGCCGCCCGCAATTAATCTTTCAATAAACGTCGGGTATAGCACAGGGTGCCTGATGTTGTGAGGCAGCAACTCTACCGCTGTGCCACTGAAATATAACTTCAAATAACCTCATAAAATCCAATCGTTTCACAGACATCTTTACTGATATTAGTTCAATTGCCACTTGATTAGCGGTTGGGTTTTATCGAGGACCTCTTTGGTCTTTAACAGTGTGAGCATCTTCCCAGTGAGATCTGCCCACAGCGACTGGATCGCCTGGGTTTGAGGTGCAACATTAACGCCTTGTGTTGACATTTCCTTCTGCAGAATTGAAGAGGAGCTCGGGCAGAAAGCTTGTTTCGCTGGCAGGATGTTCAGGAACCCTCTTGGCAAATAAAGCAGACGGCGCATGGATGGAATAACTCGGCGACTCAAATCCATCGTCGGTCCAGTGTTTAGACTAGCTTTTCCTCTCTGTCCCTCCTGAACCAGCAGAATTGCCAGCTGTCTTTGTGCTGTCACTGTCGCAGAATGATAATTGTACCAGAGGAAAGGCAATGTGTCAGGCTGTGATGTGTGTTCTTTCCTCTGGAGAATAATAAATGCAAGGCTTAACTCATGACGTCTGTTTGCCCAAAAGATTATTCATCCATTAAGACCACAACACCTCTGATGTCTTGAGTATTCTCCTTGTGATGCGGTTCATTTTTGCGTAGCTCCCTGAATGAGCTATCAAAATACTGTGTAGGAAAATAACCGCAGATGCTGGTACAAATCGAAGGTATTTATTCACAAAATGCTGGAGTAACTCAGCAGGTCAGGCAGCATCTCAGGAGAGAAGGAATGGGTGACGTTTCGGGTTGAGACCCGTCTTCAGACTGACCCGAAACGTCACCCATTCCTTCTCTCCTGAGATGCTGCCTGACCTGCTGAGTTACTCCAGCATTTTATCAAAATACTGTCCTAGCTCACCTCCTAGAACATGGAACAGTACATCACAGGAATAGATCTTTTGCCCACAATGTCCATGCTCAACATGATCCCAATCTCATCTGCCACCATACAATCCATGTCCCCCCCCATTCTGTGCATACACAGGCACCTATCTAAAAGCCTTTAAATACCCTGGGCTGTAGATCACCTAAATGGGGAGAGGTCTTCATGGAAGATGTAGTGCACAGAATGTCCATGAGCAATGACAATGTCCATGACCAATTTCGGGTGCTTGTTGAAGTTGGAGTTTTGACCTGATAGATCACCAGAAAGGTCAAGGGATGTGAGAGTTGAGTCAAACTACACCCCAGTTCCCGTCCCAGCAGAAATGTCCATCTCGACGTGTGTGCGAAATGGTCGCTTGGGCCAAATGCCCGGTATGAAGCCTGTATCCCAAACGCCCGCTCTGTTGAGAGGAGATGATCCAGTGGCTTCAGATGAGCCCATTGAGTGTAGGTGGCAACTCCCTCGACAGCAGTCCCTCGACTCCCTCGACTCCACTCTTCCCACTCACCTCCCATGGTTCTGTAAATTATATATATTTTTGAGATCATAGGGTGGGAAAAGGCCCTTCGGCCCACCGAGTCCGTGCCGACTAGCGATCACCCCCGTGCACGAGCACTATCCTACACCTTAGGGACGATTTACACAAGCCAATTAACCTACAAACCTGTAAGTCTTTGGAGTGTGGGAGGGAACTACCAGGAGAAAGCCCACGCGGTCACCGGGAGAATGTGCAAACTCCATTCAGACAGCACCCAACGTCAGGATCAAACCCAGATCTCTGGCGCTGTGAGGCAGCAACTCTACTGCTGCGCCACCGTGCCTCACTGTTATCTTCCTTCAACTGCTTATCCAGTTTCCTCTTGACTCCAATTTCACTGGTGTTACAGGGAGTGAGTTCTAAATCATCACTTCTCAGATTGCTTGGAATCACAAACAGGCTACCTGGAAGCATCTGAGAAGCATTTGAATCACCAAGGCATAGAAAGCTCCAGACCAGAAGTGGGTAAATGGCACTGATGCAAATAAGTAGGTATGTACCTGGTGGGCTGGAGGGCCAGGCTCTGTACTGTGCAACCTTATGGCAATGACACTGATGTTTAGAAGGGAGACACAAGGAACTGCAGACACTGAAATCTTGAGCACAAACACTGCTGGAAGAATCAGTAGGTCAGGCAGCATCTGCGGAAGGAATGGAGAAACGACTCTCCCTCAGTATTTCATGAAGCATTGAGATGGACTACGGTCAGTAAGCAATAGGCCCAACAAGACACAAGAGACTAAAGATGCTGCAATCATCAGCAAAAGACAGTGTTGGATGAACTCGTGATTCTGAAGAATAGTCACGACTCAAAAGGTCCTCGGCCCATTCCCTCCACAGATGCTGCCCGACCCACTGTGTTCCTCCAGTACTGTTCTTGCTTTTTCCCCCTATACTTTCCTTCTTTGCTTTAATTCTGTGTCTGCCTGCTTCTAGATCCATTCACTGCCAACACCAGGCTTAATCCCTTGAAGTTCCTTTTGGACCTTATTTGCTGCAGAGAGAATGTCCCAATTATCTCCAGTGGGAGCCATTGTAGCTGGAATCTCTCGTCAGCAAGGTTCAGCTGCAGAGTAAGGAAAGGAAACTGGCCCTTCAGCCCATTGAGTGTCTGCTGACCATCAAGAACCCATTTACACCAAACCTGCACTCATCCCATTTTACTCTCCTCACAATGCTGTTGGTTTCCTCCAGATTCTACCCCCCCCCCCCCTACAATTGGGTCAATTTACCGTGGGGACATTTAACCCACCAAACCAAATTACTTTGGATGTGGGCGGAAACCAGAACTCCTGAAGGAAATTCCAACAGTCACGGAGCGAATGTGTAAACTCCCAACAATGTCACCAAGGTCCGGATTGATCCTGGCTCGAGGCAGTGGCTCGACAAACCACTCTGCTGGCCTCTCCATCGTTTGTCTTGTTGCCTTCGTATACATCGGTAATAATGGCACTCCTCCACTGACAAACCATTTTCAATTAAGACTTGCAGATATATTGAGTCTACCAAAAGATCTCTCCAGAGATCTGAAGAAGGGTCTCGACCCGAAACGTCACCCATTCCTTCTCTCCTGAGATGCTGCATGACCTGCTGAGTTACTCCAGCATTTTGTGAATAAATACCTTCGATTTGTACCAGCATCTGCAGTTATCTTCTTATACTCTCCAGAGTATGTGTGCTTTTCAAGAAATATTTCCTTCCACAATATCGTGTACCATTTTGGCTGTAGTTCAGGAACAAACAAACAAACGAGAGTTTTAGTATATAGATAGCTGTAAGGTGGAGGCTGGACAGACTTGATGTGAATACGAAGCAACTACAGATACTGTTTTAAACTGAAGATAGTCACAAAAACCTGGAGTAACTCAGCGGGTCAGACAGCATCTCTGGAGGAAAGGAATAGGTGATGTTTCAGGTCGAGACCCTTCTTGAATTGAACAGACTTGAATTGTATTCCCTGCAGTGATGAAGGCTGAGGGGCGACCTGACAGAAGTGTGTAAAAGCATGAGAGGCATAGATGGGGTAAACAGTCGGAACTTTTTCCCCAGTGTGGAAATGTCACAGACTGGAGAGCATAGCTTTAAGGTGAGAGGGAGAAAGTTTAAAGGAGATGTTTATCTCTAAACTAAACAAAACTTATTTTGTTGATAAATAATCATTCAAGTTCAGTTTAGTTTAGAGATACAGCGCGGAAACAGGCCCTTCGGCCCACCGAGAGTGGTTACCAGTGATCCCCGCACATTAACACTATCCTACACACACTAGGGACAATTTACAAATACAGCAAGCCAATTAACCTACAAACCTATACGTCTTTGGAGTGTGGGAGGAAACCGAAGATCTCGGAGAAAACCCAAGGGGTGAACGTACAAACTCCACACAGACAGCACCCGCAGTCAGGATCGAACCCGGGTCTCTGGCGCTGCAAGCACTATAAGGCAGAAACCCTCTGTCCGCTGATATTGGGCCAAGGGGCCTGTTCCTGTGCTGTGCTGTTCTATATACTGATGATGCCACTGAGTGTAAATCTTTCACTCCCTCCCCACAGCCCCAAGACAGCATCCTGATCAAACAGGGGATTCAAAACTATTTCTTGGCCAGTTGGGATATGCAATAAATATTTACATTGGTAACAATATATACCAACTGTGTTTTGTTTTGTTCTACTGTAGATGGGTTAGGTAGAAAATTTGTCCCCCAAACAATAATGAACTTGGTGAATTGCAATCACTAAGAACAAATGTAGGCATAGAGGAGATTAGTTTCACTTGGCATCCTGTTTGGCACAGATGTTACGAGCTGAAGAGCCTGTTCCTGTGCTGCACTGATGTATGTTCTCGGTAAATGCGTGAAGCTGGACTGGAACCTGCAACCTTAGGATGGTGAGTTTGTTTCTACTGAGCTGCAGTTGTGATGGGAAGCGATAGACTGGGAATCTGAGGGGCTCTTGGAGAGAGACTAGTGGGATGCTGTGCTGTTCTTGTTGCTTATTCATCCAGTTGAACTTGTGTATTTTCCCCCAGAGATGTACGAGATAATTAACCTCGGTCAAATCCACACCACTTAACCCAGGCCTGCAACCCTAAGGCCAGTGCTTCCCTTCGTAAATTCTACAACTCTTCCCCCGGAAGACTTTTATTCCTGAGGCCAGAGACCACAGGCTGCGGCGATTGTTATATTTTCAGCTTTTCTCTCTGCAGATGGGGAAGGTGCTGAACTCTGAGAGCAGTTGACCCGCGTAATGACTGGTCACAGCTGATTTTGGTTATAGCTGACTGAAGCTGTTTTAACCGAGGCGTCTGTTCGTATTGGGAACAAAGGGCTGAGTTAGACACAAAAGTGCCGGAGTAACTCAGTGGGTCTGGCAGCATCTCTGGAGAAACAGGATGAGTGACGTTTCGGATCGAGACCCTTCTTCAGACTGAAAGTAAAGGGGGGAGGGGGGTGGGGTGGGGTGGGGAACTGGAGGTAGGAAAATGACAAGACAAATCAGGGCTGGCAACAGGTGACCGAGGAAGGGTGGAGCCCACAATGGCCCATTGTTGGGTTGGGAAGAGGTGATAACGAAGGGATACAGGGATGCAAACAAGTTGGGAGAGTTGCTTTTAGTTGGAGAAATCAAAGTTCATGCTGCTGGGTTGCAAGCTGCCCAAGAGAAATACGAGGACTGAGCTTGTTGTTTCACGGAGCGACCACTAGGTGGATGGAACAAAATGTTGTCTCAGTCTGCGTTCACCACCAGTTTGAGCATCATTGTGCACTCACCCTGTTTACAACATTTACTCACTTGTTTTGCTTTAAATTACCATTGCAATGATTGACCATGGCTTCCATGAAGGGTGGTGGTGTAAAAAGAAAGTGTGTTACCCAGAAACTGGAACTAAAAGAAATTCAGCCAATGGGTCAGGGTGTAATTATAGAGAGCAAAATACTTTACCAGAGGAGGTATTCAGATTGTTCTTTCAATACTGTACATATTTACCCACATTATTCTGTTATAGTGGACAATCGGCAATAACGGACACTATTCTGCCCCTGGGGTCCGATACAATAAGGGTATAAGAAAATAATTGCAGATGCTGGTACAAATCGAAGGTATTTATTCACAAAATGCTGGAGTAACTCAGCAGGTCAGGCAGCATCTCAGGCCTGACCTGCTGAGTTACTCCAGCATTTTGTGAATAGATACAATAAGGGTTATCTGTAGTCTGAGCTGTTTCAGGCAAAGTCTCCAGTGTTAGATAACTGCCCTAGTAAAGACCATAGATTTGTGAAAAGCTCCCGACCTTCAGCATTTGCAGAAATTACCAGGAGAAAATGATGGCCTGGAACGAGGAAATAAAAATGTTGCTTATTTGACATTATTGAACTTTGGAAAACTGCGGTGCATTTAATCAGAGGTTGCAATGCTGAAACATATTCTCGTTCTAACCCGTCTATACCAGTGCCTGCACAGTCCAATGACGCTTAATGCAGGGTGTGAGGAAGAGCATTCCTCTTCCGAATGAGGAACTGGATGAATCTGAAGATGAAGGTTGTCAGATCCCTCTATAAACCTTTGGAGACTCGAGTCATCCCATTTGGACATTAAGAACATTTATCAACATTTGAAGGTCTCTTGCTTTGCTGATAAGAGTGCATTTTGATTTGCCAATGAAGCAGTGAGCAGCCCAGTAACACACGTCTGCAATACAAGGTTCCTGGGGTAAGGCTTCTGACGATGAGGAGACCCTAACTCTCACTTTGGGACGTTGTACTGGAGGTCACAGGAGTGCCTGGTGAAAGGCGAGGTGAAAGTACATTGCTTCTACAGCGTGTTGATTGGAAAGTGCTTCCAATTTTTATCTTATTCTTTTCCTATGACATTGAAGAAGGCCATTCAGCCCATTGTGCCCATGGCAGCTCTTGGAGGAACCCCATACACCCACATCTCCCTATAATCCATTTTCCCATTGACTCCATCCTGATTTCCCCTGTTATCCACTTACTGTCTGGATAATTAACCAACCAACCATTGGATGTGTAGGAAGGAACTGAAGATGCTGGTTAACACCTAAGATAGACGCTGGAATAACTCAGATGAACAGGCAGCATCTCTAGATAGAAGGAGTGGGTGACGTTACACTCGTTTTCACACCTTACCTTTCCATATCTCTATGTCTCCCTCTGCCCTGACTCTCAGTCTGAAGAAGGTCACAGTCTAAAACGTCGTCCATTCCTGCTTCCCAGCATGCTGCCTGTCCCGTTGAGTTGCTCCAGCATTTTGTGACTATGAACCTTTGGATTTGAGGGGTAAAGCTTGTGTGGTCACGGAGAATGTGCCACCTCCACACAAACCGGAGGTATTTATTCACAAAATGCTGGAGTAACTCAGCAGGTCAGGTAGCATCTCAGGAGAGAAGGAATCTTTCTCTCCTGAGATGCTGCCTGACCTGCTGAGTTACTCCAGCATTTTGTGAATAAATACCTTCAATTTGTACCAGCACCTGTGGCTATTTTCTTACACCTCCCCACAAACTGTAACCCAATGTCAGGATTGAACCCGGGTCACTGGAACTGTGAGGTAGCAGCACTACCAGTTGTGCCATTGCACCAACACTGTGAAACTTGGGTGGAGAAGGTTTTTGGCGCCAACAATAATCTGTGTGCTTTCTTTATTTTAGATCTAATGAATACTTCTCTCTTTGTGCAGATACATTTCTCTCTACCAAAGCCATTCCTGACCACTTAATTAGAGTGGGGTCTAGAAGAATAGTTGGGGATGATTGCTGGAGAGCAAATTTAATGAGTTTTGAATGCATCAGGTATATCATCCTTGAGATGCCTGGACCAGCCAATGAGCACTGTTCCTCCCCCAGTCGTTGTGATCCAAGATCCAAGAACATAATCAAACTATTGGAAATAGTTGTACTTTCTGCCAAAGATAGACACAAAGTACTGGAGTAACTCAGCGGGTCAGGCAACATCTCTGGAGAGAAGGAATAGGTGACGTTTCGGGTCGGAATCCTTCTTCTGACAGAGACGCTACCTGACTTGTTGAGTTACTCCAGCATTTTGTGGCTATCTTCAGTGTATACCAGTATACTACCTGTGTTCTACCTCTCCATGGAGAAAAGTAGAAATAGTGCCAAAGATAGTTTGATTGCTTGTTTGAAAGATACAGCGTGGAAACAGTGTGCTCCCACACTCCAAAGACATACAGGTTTGTAGGTTAATTGGTTTGGCATAACTGTAAATTGTCCCTACTGCGTAGGATAGTGTTAGTGTGCGGGACTTGCTGGTCGGGATGGACTCGGTTGGCTGAAAGGCCTGTTTACTTTTTTTCCCTAAAAAATGTAACTATGAGCTCCCTCCAGTGGCTAAAGGCAATAGTGCGATGTCTGAAAATAGTCAAACCAGGTGACTAATGATGATTCACAATTATCATGCTCAATGGTTAAATTATATATTATCTGATTACACTTAATGGCCCAGGTGAAACAATTGGCATAGATGGTAGAGTACCAGAGGTGTGGCAAGGAAATATTTCACCAGGCTAAGCAATCCTTTCAGTGCTTTAATTAATCCTGGTCTGTGTTATACAAAAATACACCATAGTTAATAAGACATAAACAGGTTATCTGGTTGTTAGCACATTGCTCATTGAGCTGCAAATTGACTGCGAGAGTCTAGGACTAGGGGTCATAGCCTCAGAATTAAAGGACATTATTTTCGGAAGGAGATGAGAAATTTCTTTAGTCAGACGGTGGTATCTCTGTGGAATTCTTTGCCACAGAAGGTTGTGGAGGCCAAGTCAATGGATATTTTTATGGCAGAGATAGATTCTTGATTAGTATGGGTGTCAGAGGTTATGTGGAGAAGGCAGGAGAATGGGGTTAGGAGGGAGAGATAGATCAGCCATGATTGAATGGCAGAGTAGATTTGATGGGCCGAATGGCCTAATTCTACCCCTATCGCTTATGACATTATAACTGCTGCTTTACCTACATTTTAACAGTAGTGGACAAACTTTAAAAATGTGTAACCGTTCTGTGAGGCTGTGAAAGGCACTACAGAAATACATGCCTCTATTTATTGATTCTGCAGAAACTCGGACGGTGTGTCAGTGAAAGCTCTTTGCTTGGCTGGAGGGATGTGGTAATATTTTCTCAACTGAGCGTTAACTAACACTGAAGGTTATTGCTTGGCAGAGCAAAAAATGAATTCAGTTCACGTTCCTGTGACAGGAGTAGATAAATCTCACTCCTGAACTAAGATGAGATTTTCACAGCATGAAAAATCATACAGAACAGGAGGTGGTTGTTTGGCCCATTGAACTCGGGCACATTGACTCTCTGCAAGGAGTGTGCTTCAGTCAAAATACAGCATGTGTTTTCATTTCTAAGTAGAATTCTGATCCCCTTTGATAGTTGGGAATGAATCGATTTTCACTGACAAGTGAATGATTTAATCCTGGAACTTTATATCAGGAGGAGGTTATTTAACCCTGCTATCTTCAGATAGTTCCAAACATGCACTCCACGATCTCTGCTCCACACTTCCTCGTATCCACTTCCCAAATACATTTCCTCCCATTTCTCCGGACTCAACTCAATCTGCTGCACAATTTTTTTTTAGAGATACAGCGCGGAAACAGGCCCTTCGGCCCACCGAGTTCGCGCCGCCCAGCGATCCCCGCACATTAACACTATCCTACACACACTAGGGACAATTTTTACATTTACCCAGTCAATTAACCCACAAACCTGTACGTCTTTGGTGTGTGGGAGGAAACCGAAGATCTCGGAGAAAACCCACGCAGGTCACGGGGAGAACGTACAAACTCCGTACAGACGGCGCCCGTAGTCAGGATCGAACCTGAGTCTCCGGCGCTGCATTCGCTGTAAGGCAGCAACTCTACCGCTGCGCCACCGTGCCACCCTCATTTCCTCAGCCCATCAATTCGGTCCACTTGCTTCCCCACTCTCGCCCACCCCCAGCCAATTTTTGTATCACCTGTAAACTTTTTTAAAATTCTAAGTCACACCACAAGAAACTAGCAGTCTCTTTCCCAAGCACCAGATGTTAAATAACAAATATTTCCCTTGCCACAGATGCTGCCTGACCCGCTGAGCACATGCTGTTTTTAACTGCTTTCTGGCAGCTACAACTCTTTGATTTTTCATCCTGTGCAGGGACTTGTAGAACCTACCGTAGACAGTATGGGGAGAAGGCAGGATCGGGGTACTGATTGAGAATGATCAGCCATGATCACATTGAATGGCGGTGCTGGCTCGAAGGGCCGAATGGCTTACTCCTGCACCTATTGTCTATTGTCCTCCACTCATACAACATGATCCAACCAAGGCATGTGTCTGATAAAACAACTTGCGATCCAACTTTGCCTTGGATTTCATTGACTTTTTCCTGATTCATTTTCTGGTCGCTACACAAGAGTCCATGAAGAGCGCATCAAATTCATTATCTGTAAGCTGGCCTCAGTAATACTGTTTAACCTGCAGTACACTTTCCTGTACACCCCCAACCCCATCAAGAATCCATCTGATTATGCCTTAAAAAATATTCATAGGAACATCCAGCACAAAGACAGGCTCTTTGGCCCAACTCATCCATGCTGACCCACGATGCCCCATCTAAGCTAATCCCATTTGTGGACACCTAGTCCATATCCCTCTCAACCTTGCCGACCCACGCAACTATCCAAATGTCATTTAAATGTTGATAGTGCAGTCATCATGCCTATGAACACCCCCACCCCCCACCTCACCTGTATAAACTTGTTGCATGCCATGCTTTGTCCTAATCCTCCTCCCTTCCCAGCTTTTTCCCTCAACTCCCCCTCCCCCCACAATCAATCTGAAGAAGGGTCATGGCCCTAAACTTCACCCATCCATGTTCGCCAGAGATGCTGCCTGACCCATTGAGTTACTCCAGCACTTTGTGTCTTTTAAATGTTGTGATAATGCTTGCCTCAGCTACATCCTCTGGCAGCATATTCAATGTTCCCAGCACCCTCTGAGTGAAAAGGCTACCCCTCAGACTCCGATCAAATCTTTTTCCTCTTGATTTCCCCACCTGGGCGGGGGGGGGAGAGCAGGTCAGACAAGTACTCATTAAAAGAGGAACAGAGTTATCGCTTCAAGTCACTGTTTTCTCGTCACTCAGTTGTACTGTAAACAAACGGACCCATCATCATCTCTTGCTCTATGTGGGGTGGGGCAGGGTGCAATATCTCCAGGTTTGCTATTGTCACCTGCACTGTCGGAATGGGTGGGTGTCACAACTGTTGCCTCATTGATGTAGTGGCCTGGGTCCGATTCTGACCCTTGGTGCTCTCGACGTGGAGTCTTCACATTCTTCCCATGAACGTATCTGTCTCCTCTGAGTTCTTGAGTTTCCTCCTATAGTCTAAGAGGGAGTTGGGTGGCAGGAGAATCCGATGGAAGGCTGGGAAAATGACGGATGTATGGGAGAGGATGGGTCACAGAGAATTAAGCATTTCATTTTTTAGTTTAGAGATACAGCGCGGAAATAGGCCCGGCGAGTCCATGCCAACCAGCGATCCCCGCACACCAACAATATCCTACATGCGAGGGACAAGTTTACATTCATACTAAGCCAATTAGCCTACAAACGTGTACATCTTTAGAGTGTGGGAGGAAACTAGTGCTTCCCGGAGAAAACCCACGGGGAGAACGTACAAATGTACAGCACCCGTAGTCAGGATCGAACCCGGGTCTCTGGCGTTGTGAGGCAGCAACTCTACCGCTGTGCCACCGTGCCATTCCACATTGGGAGAATGGAACTGAGGAGAAGGCTCTGAGAAATGGCATAAGCTTGATTGGCCAAATGGTCCCTTCCTTTGACATAAGGGAATATCACCAAAGACGGCAAGTAAACACTATTAGCACATGAGTATAATTGACGATGACACCAACTACAGTGATATCCTTCTGGGCACGGCCACTGATTTGTCATGACCTAATAAATCAACTTGCATATCTGTCATGTTATTGTGGTGTAATGAACTTTTGGGAGCCTTGCTCACTTCCATCCATTTTGCACCCAATCTCCCCGTTGGATGACATGGGTTGTCTTCTCCCATCTGTTGCGTGGGGCAAAAGTGCACTTGGCAAAAAAATTTACGACTGCTGAATTTCATTCAAGTACCTCCAAGTATTCCACTCACTTCATTTGTGGAGCGTGCCTAAGTGAATGCACCCTTTTAAAATTTTGTTCCAGTTTATTTTCTAAATCTTGTAATGTAAATCTTAAAACAAGTGACTGCAGATGCTGGAATCTAGAGCAAAAATAAACAGCTGGAAAACCTCAATGGGCCAAGCAGCATCTGTGTAAGTAAATTTAATTCAATGTACCTAGTGAAATTCTTTGTTTTTGCATACAATCTGGTAAAATTATACAGCAGGCATCACCTCGGCAGTACACAAAGAGTTACCACGTTTCTGGCTCCGACAAAGTTACAAAAGTACTTAATACAGTCTTATAGCAGTCCTAGTCACAGTACAGCCTTGAGTTACTACCTGCCTCATTGGAGACCCTCAGCCTATATTTGATCAGACGTTACTAACTTTATCTTGCACTTTACGTTATTCACATTATTCCCGTTATCACGTACAGGTATGTAGGTTAATTGGCTGGGTAAATGTAAAAATTGTCCCTAGTGGGTGTAGGATAGTGTTAATGTACGGG